>NC_036853.1:4214578-4368858 GCF_002910315.2 Salvelinus sp. IW2-2015
GTGTTGGAGGGCAGGTAGTTTGCCCCCGGTGATGCATTGTGCAGATCTCACTACCTCTGGTGAGCCTTACGGTTGTGGGGCGGAGCAGTTGCCGTACCAGGCGGTGATACAGCCCGACAGGATGCTCTCGATTGTGCATCTGTAGAAGTTTGTGAGTGCTTTTGGTGACAAGCCGATTTTCTCAGCTCCTGAGGTTGAAGAGGCGCTGCTGCCCCTTCTTCACAACGCTGTCTGTGTGGGTGGAACACATTCAGTTTGTCCGTGATGTGTACGCCGAGGACTTAAACTTACTACCCTCTCCACTACTGTCCCGTCGATGTGGATAGGGGGGTGCTCCTCTGCTGTTTCCTGAAGTCCCAATCATCTCGCTTCTTTTTTGTTGACATTGAGTGTGAGGTTATTTCCTGACACCACCTACCGAGGGCCCTCACCTCCTCCCTGTAGCGTCTCGTCGTTGTTGGTAATCAAGCCTACCACTGTAGTGTCGTCCGCAAACTTGATGATTGAGTTGGAGGCGTGCATGGCACGCAGTGTGGGTGAACAGGGAGTACAGGAGAGGGCTCAGAGCGCACCCTTGTGGGGCCCTAGTGTTGAGGATCAGCGGGGTGGAGATGTTGTTACCTACCCCTCACCACCTGGGGGCGGCCCTCAGGAAGTCCAGTACCCAGTTGCACAGGGCGGATTGAAGACCCAGGGTCCGAGCTTGATGACGAGTTTGGAGGGTATTATGGTGTTAATGCTAGGCTGGAAGCAACAAAATGGAGTCGTGGTCAGCTTTTCCGAAAGGAGGGCGGGAGAGGGCCTTATATGCGTCGCGGAAGTTAGAATAACAATGATCCAGGGTTTTACCAGCCCTGGTAGCACAATCGATATGCTGATAGAATTTAGGGAGACTTGTTTTCAGATTAGCCTTGTTAAAATCCCCAGTTACAATGAATGCAGCCTCAAGATGTGTGGTTTCCAGTTGACATAGAGTCAGATAAAGTTCGTTTAGGGCCATCGATGTGTCTGCTTGGGGGGGAATATATACGGCTGTGATTATAATCGAAGAGAATTCCCTTGGTAGATAATGCGGTCGACATTTGATTGTGAGGAATTCTAAGTCAGGTGAACAGAAKGACTTGAGTTCCTGTATGTTGTTATGATCACACCACSTCTCGTTAATCATAAGGCATACCCCCCCGCCCCTCTTCTTACCAGAAAGATGCTTGTTTCTGTCGGAGCGATGCGTGAAGAAACCAGCTGGCTGCACCGACTCCGTTAGCGTCTCTCGAGTGAGCCATGTTTTCGTGAAGCAAAGAACGTTACAGTCTCTGATGTCTCTCTGGAATGCTACCCTTGCTCGGATTTCATCAACCTTGTTGTCAAGAGACTGGACATTGGCGAGTAGTATGCTAGGGAGTGGAGCGCGATGTGCCCGTCTCCGGAGCCTGACCAGAAGACCGCTTCGTTTGCCCCTTTTACGGCATCGTTGTTTAGGGTCGCCGGCTGGGATCCGATCCATTGTACTGGGTGGAAGGCAAAACACAGAACACACTTGGTTAAGCCTCGTACAGTTCGTTAAGTGCCACCTTGATATTTTTCTTGTCCTGAGGAATGTAATGTATACATCAGTCATGACAACAGCTGAAAACTCCCTCGGGAGGTAGAAGAGTCGGCATTTGACCATGAGGTATTCCAAGATGGGTGAACAATGGGTCGACTGGCCGAGTCAGTACACCAGTTGTTGTTGATGAAGAGGCAAATCCCTCCCCCCCTCGATTTCCCATCCAGTATGGCGCCATTCTTAACTATAATTTACAGTGTTACATAACACTAATATTTGAGAACAATATTTTTTGTCATTATATTAAGGTTGGTAACAATGTGAAAATATTTGTGAAAATCTGTTGCAGCTTAAGTCGACTACAAAACCCACAATGTTACGTTCTCTCAATGGGTTGGCTGGCTACCTAGCTAGCTAACAAACATAGCTACACATACTAATACCAAAGTCATTATCAGCATTTGAAGTAGATAGTTAGCTGTAAAATCACCTAAACAAATATATTTAGGAGTCTACAGTCTCACCATGTTCAACCTGCAGATCGATGTGCCTCACAGAGTGTAGTCTGACATTCGCAAAGTCACGATGCAGTGCACCCTGGACTGAAGAGGCAGACAAATAGGAGAAATGTGTTAGACCCTCTCTTAAATTACACATTTCTCGAGCTAGGAATATCGCAAAAATATGATCAATGGTTCATTCGTGAGAAGACAACCTCCCGCATTGTTCAGTATTGAAATCTTACATGTATGAAAGACGTCTTACCGATCTAGAAGTCATATTTCTATTAACTTACAGTGTAGTGAGGCTGAATTTCTGCCTGCTTGAACAGCAATAGCTCAGATACACATGAAAATATTAAATGACCAAGGGAATCGATAGAATGTCGCTCAGATATGCAAAAAAACAATATAACATTTAAAATTTGAATCTTTACTTTAAACGTAATTGCAATTGAGGAGTGCCAAGTTAATTTTCAGGACGGGCCAACCGTCAGGAAGTCCAGGATACAGTTGCAGAGGGAGATGTTTAATGCCAGGGTCCTTAGTTTAGTGATGGACTATGGTGTTAAACGCTGAGCTATAGTCAATGAGTGGCGCGTGACATCAAGGAGCCAAACAATTTGCACTAAAAGGAATAATAAGTATTTCTTAATGAGATTAAATTCCCAATTCAATAAATGTGGATGTTGGCTCTTCTGAAACATTCACAGTAGATGAAAGAGATGTTTGCTTGGTACTTAAGGCACAACAGAACCACAAGACAGTGCTGCCAACAAGCAGAAATTCCCTGACTCCAAACTGCTTACACAGTCTTCAGAAAGCTGGTTGGCTGATCATTTTGCTTTTATACATGCTGTCTCCAATTGAGGAAGCTGTGAACGTTAGCCAGGCTAGTCCAGAAAGAAAGCGCCAGTGCAACTTCAAACAGTGTCCCATGGTTTCCTAGCAACACTGAGTGAGAGAGATTCTGGGCTGAGATGAAAATGAACTAAGAAGTTCTGAGTTCAGTTAACTATATTGATTTGGATTCAGAGAGAAGTTTCTTTAAGTGTAAAGTCATTATTGAACTTCTTTTGAAAAACATTTTGTTACTCTTTGGGCTCTCTTGATGTGGTTCGGCATGCGTGTGATCAAGTGACACACATTTTTATACTCCATAAGGTGTGAAGTAATGCTGTGTTTTTGAGTGCTTGTTGTAGCATATGTAACCATTATGTTGTTTTTTACTCTCCCTCTCTGTAACCTGTTGAATCTAAAGATAACACAACTCACACATCTCTATTTCACCCTCTTTAAAAATGAAACTAAATAACATAAGCATAAATAACACAATGTAGCTGCATTTTTAATTGTTGTTAATCTTCAAAGTTGCCCAGTAGTATTGTCCCATGATTGGGCTGGCTGCTTCCGATGGCATTCCCTCATTCAGAGCACTAGACCTGAGGAGAAGCACCGGCAGACAACAGCTCCAATAGTCTTTCTCAAGTTGTCTGCACTCACAATGGACTTTCTCAGCTTTCAAACAAAAGAGCCCGGAGCATAAAAAACTTCCAATTTCAATGACATTCCTTCCCAAAATCCATGGCTAGAATATGGGCTTTTCTCTGTTCTCTACCCCCCCTCAGTAATATATATTTCTTTTAAAGTAAGACATTTCATAAAAATGTTATTAAAACAAACAGAAAGGTATGAAAACAACAATGACAAGGATGCAGTAACGCCAGTGTCATTCTCATTTCATGGAAGGAAGATTTTACAGTAGCAAACTAGGATGCTGTGATGAATCGTCAAATCAATACCTACCCTGCTTATGAGCAGGGTTTTTGCTTACAAGGAAAAATTAAAGCAGGAAGCACCAGTGAATAGATCAATAAAAAAAAGTGGTCAGATGAAGCAGATGCTAAGCTACTGGACTGTTTTGCTAGCACAGACTGGAATATGTTTCCGGGATTCCTCCAATGGCATTGGAGTACACCACATCTGTCATTGGCTTCCTCAATAAGTGCATCGATGACGTCGTCCCCACAGTGACCGTACGTACATACCCCAACCAGAAACAATGGGTTACAGGCAGCATCCGCACTGAGCTAAAGGCTAGAGCTGCGCTTTCAAGGAGTGGGACTCTAACCCGGAAGCTTATAAGAAATCCCGCGATGCCCTCCGACGAACCATCAAACAGGCAAAGACTCAATACAGGACTAAGATCGAGTCGTAGTACACCGGCTCTGACGCTCGTCGGATTTGGCAGGGCCTGCATACCATCACAGACTACAAAGGGAAGCACAGCTGAGAGCTGCCCAGTGACACGAGCCTACCGGACACTGGAACATGCATGACACTGAAACACTGAAACACTGAAACATGCATGAAACATGCATGAGAGCACCAGCTGTTCCGGAAGACTGTGTGATCACGCTCTCCGCAGCCGATGTGAGTAAGACCTTTAGACAGGTCAACATTCACAAGGACGCAGGGCCAGATGGATTACCAGGACGTGTACTGAGAGCATGCGCTGACCAACTAGCAAGTGTCTTCACTGACATTTTCAACCTCTCCCTGTCCGAGTCTGTAATACCAACATGTTTTAAGCAGACCACCATAGAGCCTGTGCCCAAGAACACTAAGGTAACCTGCCTAAATGACTACCGACCCGTAGCACTCATGTCTGTAGCCATGAAGTACTTTGAAAGGCTGGTCATGGCTCACATCAACACCATCATCCCAGGAACCCTAGACCCACTCCAATTTGCATACCGCCACAACAGATCCACAGATGATGCAGCCTCTATTGCACTCCACACTGCCCTTTCCCACCTGGACAAAAGGAACACCTATGTGAGAATGCTATTCATTGACTACAGCTCAGCGTTCAACACCATCGTGCACTTAAAGCTTATCAATAAGCTAAGGACCCTGGGACTAAACACTTCCCTCTGCAACTGGATCCTGGACTTCCTGACGGACTGCCCCCAGGTGGTAAGGGTAGGTAACAACACATCCACCACGCTGATCCTCAACACAGGGGCCCCTCAGGGGTGCGTGCTCAGCCCCCTCCTGTACTCCCTGTTCACTCATGACTGCACGGCCAGGCACGACTCCAACACCATCATTACATTTTTAGATGACAACAGTGGTAGGCCTGATCACCGACAGCAACGAGACAGCCTATAGGGAGGAGGTCAGAGACCTGGCCGTGTGGTGTCAGGACAACAGCCTYTCCCTCAACGTGATCAAGTCAAAGGAGATGATTGTGGACTACAGGGAAAAAAGGACCGAGCACTCCCCCCTTCTCATCGACAAGGCTGCAGTGCAGCAGGTTGAGAGCTTCAAGTTCCTTGGTGTCCACATCACCAACAAACTAACATGGTCCAAGCACGCCATGACAGTCGTGAGGCGGGAACAACAAAACCTATTCCCCCCTCAGGAGACTGAAAAGATTTGGCATGGGTCCTCAGATCCTCAAAAGGTTCTGCAGCTACACCATCGAGAGCATCCTGACTGGTTGCATTACTGCCTGGTATGGCAACTGCTCGACCTCCGACCGCAAGGCACTACACAGGGAAGTGTGAACGGCCCAGTACATAACTGGGGCCAAGCTTTCTGCCATCCAGTACCTCTATACCAGGCGGTGTCAGAGGAAGGCCCTAAAAATTGTCAGACTTCAGCCACCCTAGTCATAGACTGTTCTCTCTGCTACCACACGGCAAGCGGTGCTGGAGCGCCAAGGCTAGGTCCAAAAGGCCCCCTCTGTACCAGCACCCCCCTGTATATATTGTTATTTTTTACTGCTCCTCTTTAATTACTTGTTACTTTCATCTCTTATTCTTATCCGTATTTTTTGAAACTGCACTGTCGGGTAGGGGCTCGTAAGTAAGCATTTCACTGTAAGGTGAAATACCTGTTGTATTCGGCGCATGTGACTAATAAAATTTGATTTGATTACCCCTTCCCCTCTACATACACACACACTCACCCCTCCTACCCACCCCACCCTGTGCCTCGCATGGGGTGACATTAGCTCCCCTATCACATCCTCAGTCTAGGCTGGGGGGTGAACCATTGTCACACTGTACAACGGGACCCACTGGCAAGCCAGCAGCTTACCACCCAAGGCTGCCCGCAACAATGGGGGGGGGGGTTTGGAATTGGTAAAAAGGGGAGTCACATAGTCCTAGGGCCTAATCCCCTTGCCCCGTACATCTGCACAGGGCTGTTTTGCACCGGGAATCAAAAGGCACCCCATTTTAATCAGACCTCTTTTACTTTTATTCCATCTCAGAGAACAATACAGGCTGTAGTAGAATAGAGGTCTTTAGTGTAACCAAGTCACAAGTGGCAGCCTTTTGCCAAATGGATGGCTCTAGAAGGCTCGTTTTACTCATGTCGTGTTGGAAGTGGACTTATTTTGGGCTTGGTGGTTGTTTTGGAGAGCACGTGAAAAGACTTGAGACAAGACATGAATACTGGCTCTTGAAATTCACACAATTTACTTTAAAAGCAGTCTTCTCTGTGTGTTTGGGTGTGTCTTTGAGCGTGTTGTTGGTGTTGTTTAAATAAATGTGTCTGTCTGCATTTCAGATGATAAAGGCATTATTAACATTCCTTGACAGGGGTAGTTGAAAGCCATTAAAAACACTCACTTAATAAATAAGCATTTTGGCTTTGTGTGTTCTGTGTGTTGGAAAGAGCATGATTCTTGCAACGCCAAAGTTGTTGGTTCAAGACCTGTAAGGATCACGAGGTAGAATTAGTTGGCTCTCCTTGAAGTGTAACTTTTCAAGAACTGCTAATTATAATCAACACACAAACAGCAGTAGGTAGCACATGGTCTTCAATAATTAATAACTTCATGGAACCAAACACTTGCATAATTTATACTTTTGGCAAAGGGAAGTGGAAAATTGATAGTTGAGACGTTTCAGTCAATTTTGACCTAGATATAGTTTTTTAGACAATATTTTGAGAGAAAAAAACTGCAGAGTAGTGGCAAAACACTCCAACATTGAATAGACCCACAGGCCCAAAGGCTCAGCTGCCATAATATTTACAAGGAGATGTGAAAAATATTCAAAATGGTTGTACAACTTTTTGCAAATCTGTTCCACTTTCCCCCAACTCACTCTCCTTTGGGTCCATGCGTCGAATGATGAGAAGATGTTTTACAGTACAGTACATCCGTTTTAGGGCTGTATCTCTATGTATACAAGTAGTGCCATCTAGTGGTCACTTTACCAAAATTCAATTTGAGGCCAATCAAGGCTAACATACTGTATTACTATGGCAATGTTCAAAACTACATTTAGGCCAAGAATAAATATGTATCTAGATATAACACTGGTACATAATCATACATCACTGTGGGATAAACATTATAATCAATGAGAACTCAATTAGGCTAAAAATCTAGTATTACAAAGATGATATCTTGTATAGCGAATGCATCTTCACTTAAAAATAATCGCTATGAGGTCTTCTGACAGTGACACAGAGTATAACTGAATCCATGGCAACATAACTTCAGTCCCATTCACTGTCAACTGCCTACATTCAAACACACACAACCACCACCGCTGGGCCCACGGCAACCTTTAAAACAGGTTCCGCCGAGTTAATCTGAGTTTGGGGAGTACTCCTGCTGCGCCCCATTCAGGCCTAGTCAGCACCCCGCTAGATAGACCCTTTTTTCTGGACACACAATCAGTGAGTTTAGGCAGAAACAGAGCAGCTTGCAGCAGTGACTATTCAAACTGGTTAACACGGTCTGTGATGTCAGACGGACATGGACCAATGCTGAGTAGCCCACTGTCTGGGCACCTGGAGGAATTCAAAAGGCAGCAGTTACTTTTGTGACATGGTTATTCAGCAGTCAATCACAATACCAGGCGTGTGGATTTTTACAAAGGTATCTTTTGGGTTAGTGCTTGAGAAGTCTATACAAATAAATACATATGGAGGACTACAAAGACATTCTGGTTTGAAGATCAGTGTCTGCCTCTGTAGGCCTACTTGCCAGCCCAGAGCTCAGGGAAAATGTCATTTGTAAAATTATGATAAAGTAAAGACTCCTAGATTCCTGCACTCCTATTTAATATCTAATGGACAAATCAATAACAAACATCACTCATTGGTAATCTCATATTCTCATTCATGCATTAATTGAACACATTCAAACTCAGCAATAATGGACAAGAGAGTGCAATCAATTTGATTCCTTTCTAAATTCACACAAACTAAAAAAAAAAAAACAGCATGCACACAAGCACACACAATATAGTAAGATGTGCAAACTCACCATTGCAGTTGCAATATTATCATAAGGAGACGTATACTTGGAATATGGAGGGAAAAAGAGATGCGGAGGAGTTCGAAGAGAGTAAGGGAGGAAGACGGTGACCTTGAATCAGTTGAAGATGGCAGAAAAAAATGGAGATGGTTTGTCAAAGAAGAATGATGGGAAGTGTAAGCAGAGTGAGCCGTACGCCAATCGAGGTCTGGAGACGAAATGGAAGTGAATGAAGATGAATTATCGGAGGTGGCATGTGTGGTGAAGTTCTGAGCCTAAGGCTTGCGCCGATGGTCAGGATAAAGGTGTGTTTGACGGTAGGAGTGAAATTTCTGGAGAAAGTGGACCCATGCCTTTTGGCTGATTCATACAGTATGTGGTTTCAGTGTGGGTGAAAACAGAATTGGGTGCTGTGGAAACAGTGAAGGTAACCCGAAGTGGTCTTGTGATAATTGTTTGTGCTTCTGCCGGTCAGAGGGAGCAGGGGCTCCTCGCCACACGAATGGGGACAAGAGCTGTGACTTGTTTTGCTCTGAAGAAAAGGGTGCCATTGTAAGGAGTGATTACTCGGGGAGCGGTAAATGTGAAAGTGGACCAACAGAAGGGGAAGATTCCCGGTGTTTGTGATGCATGTCGTTTGGTGCGACTCAGAATTATATATGCTTCAGTAAGATTGGCGTTTTAGCGTTCATAGCAATGGTTATCAACTGTAATGCAGGGATGTAAGTCACAGAAAATAGAAGTTGTGGTAGGAGCTGCAGATGCGTTTTTGGGTGTATGAGTTTTGACATCAGAAGAGTTACAGGATGTGTCGAGTGGTGGTGTTCTGTCCTTCCAGGCCGTTGGTCTGAGGTAGGACTAGATAGGTTTAAATAGTGGAATAGGGTGGTAGGTTTTAAATGAGTGTAGGGTTAGATGGATGGGTATTTGTTTATGTTTTCCATGCAAAGTGTAAGGGATTTATAACCCAGTCTAGTTGGTGGCGGTAATGCAACATTTATTGGATGCCAACCACCGTTAAACCACATCGAAGAAGACACCATTGCATTTGACTTCAGGGTCTTCCTAGAACAGCTCTGCATTCACAACCAGTGTTGGGGAGTAGTGAACTACATGTAGTTCAACTAGTAATTCAACTACATTTTGCAGTAGCTTGGTGGTAGTTGAACTAGATTCAAATATTGGTAGTGTTTTCAGTAGTTAATTACTTTCTTGCAATGTAGCGGTGTAGCTAACTACTGGAACTACACACTACTGTTTTACCATGTAGCGGTGTAGCTAACTACTGGAACTACACACTACTGGTTTTACCATGTAGCGGTGTAGCTAACTACTGGAACACACACACTCTGTTTTACCATGTAGCGGTGTAGCTAACTACTGGAACTACACACTACTGTTTTACCATGTAGCGGTGTAGCTAACTACTGGAACACACACTACTGTTTTACCATGTAGCGGTGTAGCTAACTACTGGAACTACACACTACTGTTTTACCATGTAGCGGTGTAGCTAACTACTGGAACTACACACTACTGTTTACCATGAGCGTGTAGCTAACTACTGGAACTACACACTACTGTTTTACCATGTAGCGGTGTAGCTAACTACTGGAACTACACACTTGCTGTTACCATGTAGCGGTGTAGCTAACTACTGGAACTAACCCTACTGTTTTACCATGTAAGCGCGTGTAGCTAACTACTGGAACTACACACTACTGTTTTACCATGTAGCGGTGTAGCATTCTCTTTGGCTAAAGTAAAGTAGGTAAGAAGTTCCTTTTTCAGCATCAGACCTGCATAATACGCACTTCAAACAATTGTGTTTAATAGGCTACATTACTAATTCTGTTAACATCTGACTCCATAGGGATCTGTTTTTGCAATTTGTACTGTATTCTATGATATTTCAGATTGACATAATTGTTCACAAAGTAGTTGAGGTAGTGAACTACTTTTTCAAAGTAACTTTAGCTACTTTATGTTTAGCTACTTTATGTGTAGCTTAACTCCTTTCAGTGTGAAGTAATTGGTAGCTTGATAAACAACATTTTCAGAGTAGCTTCCCACAACACTGTTCACAACACGTTCTTCCACCAAAGCCAGGCTTCTAAATATACATAAGTATAAATAATTTCAAATTCCTTATAAATTCCTTATATCAAGCAAAGCAGATGGCACAATTTTATTGATTTTAAAATGTATGGATAGCCAGGGGTACACTCCAACACTCAGACATAATTTACAAACAATGCATTTGTGTTAAGTGAGTCTGCCAGATCAGAGGCAGCAGAGATAACCACTCGTTCTCTTGATAAGTGGGTGAATTGGACCATTTTCATGTTCTGTCCTGCTAAGCATCTCAACATGTAACGAGTACTTTTGGGTGTCAGGGAAAATGTAGAGTAAAAAGTAAATTATTTTCTTTAGGAATGTAGTGAAGTAAAAGTTGTCAAAAATATAAATAGTAAAGTACAGATACCCCCCAAAACTACTTAAGTAGTACTTTACAGCTGTTGAAGACACAAATCGGCAACTGTCCAAACACTCAAAGGCACACCCTATCCCCTCAGCCCTCAAATTAAGTGGACACTTCTGATGACATATCATGACGTCTGACGAGTATACACTTGCAGGGCAAGGGAGGAAGGAATCATTATTAAATGGACCGCACTTGCCTGGAAATTCGTCACTCATTCATCCCGAGATGATTGTGTTTTCAGCTACTGGTAGCTTGTGGGTGCTTTATATGCACTCCAGTCAATTAATGATGTCAATTGCATGTCTACTTATATTGACTATATAATTATTAATATAGGCCTACTGTATGATAGCTAACAAATACATTGCCTGCCTAGCTGGAACATCTGAAGAAGGAAAATGTTTTATTTCTACAATTTCCAAAAGCTCACCAAACAAAAACATTTACTTTTATGAGACGTGTTTGTGCCATCAAGTGCATTAGTAGCACAATTTCTAACCTGTTTACATTAGTTTTTACTTACACTTGTATGTTGACATCTCCGCTGATGTTGTTTTTAAGTTTTGGCGGACTTTTCTTAGCGGATATACAATAGTCGCAAATTTGTTTTATTTACATTTTTTTCACCTTTATTTAACCAGGTAGGATAGTTGAGAACAAGTTCTCATTTACAACTGCGACCTGGCCAAAGCAGTGCGACACAAACAACAACACAGAGTTACACATGGAATAAACATACAGTCAATAATACAATAGAAAAGAGTATATATACAGTGTGTGCAAATGAGGTAGGATAAGGGAGGTAAGGCAATAAATAGGCCATAGTTGCAAAATAATTACAATATAGCAATTAAACACTGGAGTGATAGATGTGCAGAAGATGAGTGTGCAAGTAGAGATACTGGGGTGCAAAGGAGCAAAATAAATAACAGTATGGAGATGAGGTAGTTGGGTGGGCTATTTACAGATGGGCTATGTTCAGGTGCAGTGATCTGTGAGCTGCTCTGACAGCTGGTGCTTAAAGTTAGTGAGGGAGATATGAGTCTCCAGCTTCAGTGATTTTTGCAGTTCGTTCCAGTCATTGGCAGCAGAGAACTGGAAGGAAAGGCGGCCAAAGGAAGAATTGGCTTTGGGGGTGACCAGTGAATTACGGGGAGTTTCAGGCCCTGGAGTGAACATAATTGGAGACTCGCAAACTCGACTAAAAAGGAGGGCTGAGGGGCTCACATTGCAAACTTCTCTTCCTTGGCTAGTCATTTGGACCAGCCCCAAAGATGGTGACGGGGATTCCCCCAAGGGCATAAGGACGAGGGTGTGTCTTTTATTTGTTTGAACAGCAGAATGTCTAATTTATTTTTCTTCTTCTGTGATATAATGGCGGCCGCTAACCAACGTTAAAGCTGCATCCCGCCACCTACTGTGCTGGAGTGTGTAGTCAATCACGGTTTACAACATTTCTAAGTCCTCCTACCTATTTTATTTTTTAATAAGGGTGAAATATTTCTATAACGCTTGTTTGGACGACCGGCAGTATTTGCGTTTCCTGGATTGTTACTGCGCACGCGCAATTTCGTGAGTCCTTGGATGATCCGCCTGCTGTAGGTTACGCAGCCTGTAAAGGGACACCGACAAAATGCAGAGCTGGAATCAAGTATATCGCACTCTGGCAACGGTAAGGAAAAAATAATGACATGCCAATTAATAGTTCATGTTGTCCGAAATAAATATAACTACAAGCGACAACTTGTAGAGTTACTTTGGTAGTTTTTCAACGTGATTTATGGAGTCCAGGCCTTGTTAGCTGAACCCCTCCATTACTTCATTAGCTAGCTAGCCTATCGTTAGGTTAGCTAGAACTCTAAATTGGCTAGCAGTGTTAGCTAGTTCGCTCTTTCTAGCCCGCCCAAGCGAGCCTTGGTGTGTGGAATGTGCTAACATTGTTGCTGGTTAGGTTTAAATTGCTTTCATAAGCTAATGTCATTACGAAATCATACATTTCCAATCAAGCTAACGTTACTGTAACGTTAACTAGCTAGCTACCCAAGTACCATTAACCAACAAGCATCCCATCGCGAATGTCAAATTTGACATCATGCCCGACTGGCTGTCAAGCTCGCGGGCTTGTTTGTTTGTGGATGTAAAGAACACCATCTTGCCCTCTGCTTTGACTGCATCCAATGGTACATCAGTGACTCAGCATTCAACCTGATTTTGTAAAGTTATTTGATTCATTATGTAGCTATTCAAATTATATTTGAGCACTGTTGTTAGCTAACTAACGCAGTACATTTAGCTACAGTTGAAGGCAGAAGTTTGCACGCACCTTAGCCAAATACATTTCACCTCAGTTTTTCACAATTCCTGACATTTTAAGCCTAGTGAAAATTCCCTGTCTTATGTCAGTTAGGATCACCACTTTATTTTAAGAATGTGACATGTCAGAATAATAGTAGAGTGATTTATTTCAGCATGTATTTCTTTCAACACATTCCCAGTGGGTCAGAAGTTTACATACACTCATTTAGTATTTGGTAGCATTGCCTTCACCCAACAATAAGTTGGGTGAATTTTGGCCCATTCCTCCTGACAGACCTGGTGTAACTGAGTCAGGTTTGTAGGCCTCTTTGCTCGCACACGCTTCTTCAGTTCTGCCCACAGATTTTCTATAGGATTGAGGTCAGTGCTTTGTGATGGCCACTCCAATACCTTGACTTTGTTGTCCTTAAGCCATTTTGCCACAACTTTGGAAGTATGTTTGGGGGTCATTGTCCATTTGGAAGACCCATTTGCAACCAAGCTTTAACTTCCTGACTGGTGTCTTGAGATGTTGCTTCAATATATCCACATAATTTTCCTGCCTCATGATGCCATTTATTTTGTGAAGTGCACCAGTCCCTACTGCAGCAAAGCACCCCCACAACATGATGTTGCCACCCCTGTGGGTCTTGGTTGGAATGGTGTTCTTAGGCTTGCAAGCCTCCCCCTTTTTCCTCCAAACATAACGATGGTCATTATGACAAAACAGTTATATTTTTGTTTCATCAGATCAGAGGACATTTCTCCAAAAAGTACAATCTTTGTTCCCTTGTACAGTTGCAAACCGTAGTCTGGCTTTTTTTAATGGTGGTTTTGGAGCAGTGGTTTCTTCCTTGCTGAGCGGCCTTTCAGGTTATGTCGATATAGGACCCGTTTTAATGTGGACATAGATACTTTTGTACCTGGTTCCCCCAGCATCTTCGCAAGGTCCTTTGCTATTGTTTTGGGATTGATTTGCACTTTTCGCACCAAAGTACGTTCATCGCTAGGAGACAGAACACGTCTCCTTCCTGAGCGGTATGACGGCTGCGTGCTCCCATGGTATTTATACTTGAGTACTATTGTTTGTACAGATGAACGTGGTACCTTCAGGTGTTTGGAAATTGCTCCCAAAGATTAACCAGACTTGTGGAGGTTTACAAAACAAAAATCTGAGGTCTTGGCTGAATTCTTTTGATTTTCCCATGATGTCAAGCAAAGAGCCACTGAGTTGGAAGGTCGGCCTTGAAATACATCCACAGGTACACCTCCAATTGACTCAAATGATGTCAGAAGCTTCTAAAGCTATGACATCATTTTCTGGAATTTTCCAAGCTGTTTAAAGGCACAGTCAACTTAGTGCATGTAAACTTCTGACCCACTGGAATTGTGATACAGTGAAATAATCTCTGTAAACAATTTATTTTTATTTTTATTACTTGTCATGCACAAGGTAGATGTCCTAACCAACTTGCCAAAACTATAGTTTAACAAGAAATTTGTGGAGTGGTTGAAAAGCGAGTTTTAATGACTCCAACCTAAGTGAATGTAAACTTCAAACTTCAACTGTATATATTTGATCAATACTTGAAAACAAGCTACTGTAGTGAGAATCATCTTTAACACTTGCTATCTGTTGACGTTAAGATTTTATTACCCATTTTCTTTACAGGAATTTGTCTCATTCTAGAGCACTGAGTTAGAAAGAGATAATCAACATTTTATACTGACTTTCAACATGTATGACAACAGCCGGTCACACAGAAGAGCTACATACCTACAGCAAATGCTGACGTTATAGTAAAATCTTTCTGATTGTCCCAATTTATCCTCTCCTATCACATACAGCGTAGCCACCAGCTCCCGAATAGGCTCCAGGGTGCAACTGTTCTCTCTGTCAGAACATACTCTGACAAAGCACAAAGTAAGTCAACATTTATCACTCCAATGTCTTGCCTGGAAACCTGATGTTGAATTGCATTGAATTTTACATCTGGCAGAAATGAGCGTTTGAATCGGGAAAGTTTCCGCTCTCGTCTTCTTCTACAAGTTAGAATGTTGAATACAATTATATTTTAACGTACTTCACTGGTTGTCCATGTGGTTAGTCTTCTTGGCGGTAGGAATGTGAGACAATATATCCACATCAATGTTTGAAAGCGCAGGTAGTACTTTCAGATTTCTATCACCTGAAGCACTACTTGCGCTTTCAAACGTTGATGTAATTATACTTTCCTGTGGATATATTGTCTCACATTCCTACTGCCAAAAGGACTATCCAGATGGACAACCGGTAAAGTACGTTAAAATATAATTTTATTAAACATTCAGGCTTGTAGCGGTTGTGAGAGAACTTCACTGATTCAAACGCTAATTTCTTCCTGATGTAAAATTCTATGCAATTCATAGAATATTCGGGTTTCCAGGCAATCCAATGTCCAATTAGATAATTTGCTGCACTGCAGTTATCAAACTGTATGCAAACATATTCACAATGTGAATGCAATACCAGTATGTGCCTCTTTAACTTCTTATGGCTGCATCCCGCTACCGGGATCGATATGACAACAGCCAGTAAAAGTGCAGGGCGCCAAATTCAAAAAACAGAAATCTCATAATTAAAATTCCTCAAACATACATGTGTCTTATATCATTTTAAAGGTAATCTTGTTGTTAATCCCACCAAAGTGTCCGATTTTCAAATATGCTTTTCAGCAAAAGCACTACAAACGATTGTTAGGTCACCACCAAACCACAATAAGCACAGCCATTTTTCCAGCAAAATATAGCAGTCACAAAAAGCAGAAATAGAGATAAAATTAATCACTAACCTTTGATGATCTTCATCAGATGACACTCATAGGACTTCATGTTACACAATACATGCATGTTTTGTTTGATAAAGTTCATATTTATATTAGAGGTCGACCGATTATGATTGTTCAATGCCGATACAGATTATTGGAGGACAAAAAAAGCCGATACAGATTTAATCGGCCGATTTATAAAAAATAAATAAAAATAAAATATATATATATATATATATATATATCATACACACACACACATTTTTGTAATAATGACAATTGCAACAATACTGAATGAACAATGAACACTTATTTTAACTTAATATAATACATAAATACACGCACACAGCTCTGAAGTGACAATGATACTGAAGAGTCTGCTTAGGAGACAAATACTCTCAACTGTTTGAATAAAAATAGAGTTTAAGTTACCTGTGATGAATGTTGAAAACAAAAACCTTAATTTCTATATGCAGGAAATCCTATTTTAATAATGGGCATGGTAAGAATTGACAACCAAAGTGCGAGTCATAATTCCCATGACACCTAGCAAAATCTGAAAAGCGGTTCCTTCATTTATTGCATAGGATATTTTTTAGATTCACTTAAAATAAGGTCCGTGTTTCGTGTAGGCTTACACCGCCAATTTTATAACTGTGTAGATATCCATAGGACAAGGTAACTCTGATCAATATTGGCTAAATATAAGCAAATAATTTTTTTTTTGTAGAGTGGATTTATGAAAATATGTTGACAAACGTTACCTTATCCTAGTGAGATTTACACGGGTATCAAGACGCCGAGGTGGTTTAAGCCTGCACGAAACAGACCTTATTTGATGTAGATCAAGACATTCTCTATGGAAGACATGAATGGTAAAATAGCGAAGGAACCCCTTTCAAATTCAGCCGCAAGTTATTACAGGAATTATAACGCGTCGACTATTTCTCTCTAAACCATATACCTTTGGCTAATCTGGAAACTATCACCTCGAAAACAAAACGTTTATTCCGTTCCGTATTTTATCTAACGGGTGGCATCCATGAGTCTAAATATTCCTGTTACATTGCACAACCTTCAATGTTATGTCATAATTAGTTCGCAAAGAGCCAGACTGTTGCATATACCCTGACTCTGCGTGCAATGAACGCAAGAGAAATGACACAATTTCACCTGGTTAATATTGCCTGCTAACCTGGATGCAGGTTTAAAAAATATATACTTGTGTATTGATTTTAAGAAAGGCATTGATGTTTATGGTTAAGTACACATTGGAGCGATGACAGTCATTGATTGTTTTTTATAAGATAAGTTTAATGCTAGCTAGCAACTTACCTTAGCTTACTGCATTTGCGTAACAGGCAGGCTCCTCGTGGAGTGCAATGTAATCAGGTGTTAGAGCATTGGACTAGTTAACTGCAAGGTTGCAAGATTGAATCCCCCGAGCTGACAAGGTTAAAAATCTGTCGTTCTGCCCCTAAACGAGGCAGAACGTTCCTAGGCCATCATTGAAAATAAGAATGTGTTCTTAACTGACTTGCCTAGTTAAATAAAGATTAAATAAAGGTGTAAAAATAAAAATTTTAAAAATCGGCAAATCGGCGCCCCAAAATTTCCGATTGTTATGAAAACTTGAAATCGACCCCGATTTAACCGGCCATTCCGATTTAATCGGTCGACCTCTAATTTATATAAAAAAATCAGAGTTTACATTGGCGCGTTACATTCACTAGTTCCAAAAACATCAAGTGATTTTGCATAGCCACATCGTTTCAACAGAAATACTCATCATAAATGTAGATGATAATACAAGTTATACACATGGAATTATAGTTATACCTCTCCTTAATGCAACCGCTGTCAGATTTCAAAAAAACTTTACTGAAAAAGCAACCCATGCAATAATCTGAGACGGCGCTCAGAAATATAATAAAATTAGCTGCCATTTTGGATTCAACAGAAACCAGAAAATACATGATAAATGTTTCCTTACCTTTGATGAACTTCATCAGAATGCAGTCCTAGGAATCCCAGGTCCACAATAAATGCTTGATTTGTTCGATAATGTCCGTTATTTATGTCCAAATAGCTACTTTGGTTAGCGTGTTTGGTAAACAATTCCAAAGTCACAAAGCGCATCCACTATAACGTGACGAAATGTCCAAAAGTTCCGTAACAGTCAGTAGAAACATGTCAAACGATGTACTGAATCAATCTTTAGAATGTTGTTAACATACATCTTGAATAACGTTCCAACCGGAGAATTAGATTGACTTCAGATGAGCGGTGGAACGGAGGTCCTCATGTGAACGCGCATGGTGAAAGCATGGTCAGCTCGTGGCAGTGGTGACTAATTCCTGTCTCCTTCGGCCCCCCTTCACATTAGTCATCAGACAAAGTTCTATTGACTGTTGACATCTAGTGGAAGCCGTAGGAAGTGAAAACTCATCCATATCTCGTTGTAATTTCAATGAGAGCTTGGTTGAAAGTCTGCCACCCCCGGAAAAAATCCAAACAGGAAGTGGAACTTCTCAGGTTTTTGCCTGCCATATGAGTTATGTTATACTCACAGACATAATTCAAACAGTTTTAGAAACTTCAGAGTGTTTTCTATCAAATACTACTAATAATATGCAAATATTAGCAACTATGACTGAGGAGCAGGCCGTTTACTCTGGGCACCTCTGTGCACCTTTCATCCAAGCTACTCAATACTGCCACTGCAGCCATAAGAAGTTAACTTGTTGCCCCTCTGATAAACATGTTCTTTGCTCTCCTGCAGTTGATGCTGATGTCACAGTGGTGGGCTCTGGTCCTGGTGGATATGTTGCCGCAATCAAAGCAGCCCAGCTTGGTTTCAAGGTAAAGCTAACTCTTAACTATTTCTATCAGCATGTTAAATGTGCAACCAGAGGAAAAAGAACTCTGGACCACCTATACTCCAAACATAGAGATGCATACAAAGCTCTCCCTCGTCCTCCATTTGGCAAATCTGACCATAATTCTATCCTCCTGATTCCTGCTTAGTGGCAAAAGTTAAAGCAGGAAGCACCAGTGACAAGATCAATAAAGAAGTGGTCAGATGAAGCAGATGCTAAGCTACTGGACTGTTTTGCTAGCATAGACTGGAATATGTTCCGGGATTCCTCCGATGGCATTGAGGAAGGAGTACACCACATTAGTCATTGGATTCATCAATAAGTGCATTGTCGATGTCATCTCAACAGTGACCGTACGTACATACCCCAACCAGAAGCCATGGATTACAGGCAGCATCCGCACTGAGCTAAAGGCTAGAGCTGCCGCTTTCAAGGAGCGGGACTCTAACCCGGAAGCTTATAATAAATCCCGCTATTCCCTCCGAACTATCAAACAGGCAAAGCGTCAATACAGGGCTAAGATCGTATCATACTACACCGGCTCTGACGCTCGTCGGCTGTGGCAGGGCTTGCAAATACTTCATACTCGTTGCCAAACCCACTGGCTCCAGGTCATCTACAAGACCCTGCTAGGTAAAGTCCCCCCTTATCTCAGCTCGCTGGTCACCATTGCAGCACCCACCTGTAGCACGCGCTCCAGCAGGTATATCTCTCTGGTCACCCCCAAAGCCAATTCCTCATTTGGCTGCCTCTCCTTCCAGTTCTCTGCTGCCAATGACTGGAACGAACTACAAAAATCTCTGAAACTGGAAACACTTATCTCCCTCACTAGCTTTAAGCACCAGCTGTCAGAGCAGCTCACAGATACTGCACCTGTACATAGCCCATCTATAATTTAGCCCAAACAACTACCTCTTCCCCTACTGCATTTATTTATTTATTTTGCTCCTTTGCACCCCATTATTTCTATTTCTACTTTGCACATTCTTCCACTGCAAATCTACCATTCCAGTGTTTTACTTGCTATATTGTAATTACTTCGCCACCATGGCCTTTTTATGCCTTTACCTCCATTGTCTCACCTCATTTGCTCACATTGTATATAGACTTATTTTTGTACTGTATTATTGACTGTATGTTTGTTTTACTCCATGTGTAACTCTGTGTTGTTGTATGTGTCGAACTGCTTTGCTTTATCTTGGCCAGGTCGCAATTGTAAATGAGAACTTGTTCTCAACTTGCCTACCTGGTTAAATTAAAAAACCATTAGACTAGAAAGGGAACCACAGCCGAAAGATGCCCAGTGGTACGAACATACCAGACAAGCTAAACTACTACTGTGCTCGCTTCGAGGCAAATAACACTGAAACATGCATGAGAGCACCAGCTGTTCCAGAAGACAGTGATCACGCACTCCGCAGCCGACGTGAGTAAGACCTTTAAATAGGTCAACATTCACAAGGACGCAGGGCCAGATGGATTACCAGGACGTGTACTGAGAGCATGCGCTGGCCAACTAGCAAGTGTCTTCACTGACATTTTCAACCTCTACCTGTAAGTCTGTAATACCAACATGTTTTAAGCAGTCCACCATAGTGCCTGTGCACAAGAACAAACACTAATGTAATCTGCCTAAATGACTAGCGACCCGTAGCACTCACGTCTGTAGCCATGAAGTGCTTTGAAAGGCTGGTCATGGCTCACTTCAACACCATCATCCTAGACCCACTCCAATTTGCATACCGCACCAACAGATCCACAGATGATGCAGCCTCTATTGCACTCCACACTGCCCTTTCCCACCTGGAGAAAAGGAACACTTATGTGAGAATGCTATTCATTGACTACAGTTCAGCTTTCAACACCATAGTGCCTTCAAAGCTCATCAATAAGCTAAGGACCCTGGGACTAAACACTTCCCTCTGCAACTGGATCCTGGACTTCCTGATGGGCCGCCCCCCAGGTGGTAAGGGTAGGTAACAACACATCCGCCACTCTGATCCTCAACACAGGGGCCCCTCAGGGGTGCGTGCTCAGTCGCATCCTGTACTCTCTGTTCACTCATGACTGTACGGCCAGGAACGACTCCAACACCATCATGATCAACAACGAGACAGCCTATAGGGAGAACGTCAGAGACCTGGCTGTGTGGTGCCACAAACTCTCCCTAAACGTCAAGCACACCAAGACAGTCGTGAAGAGGGCACCACAAAGCCTATTCCCCTTCAGGAGACTGAAAAGATTTGGCATGGGTCCTCAGAAGGTTCTAGAGCTGCACCATCGAGAGCATCCTGACTGGTTGCATCACTGCCTGGTATGGCAACTGCTCAGCTTCCGACCGCAAGGCACTACAGAGGGTAGTGCAAACGGCCCAGTACATCACTGGGGCCAAGCTTTCTGCCATCCAGGACCTCTATACCAGGCGGTGTCAGAGGAAGGCCCTAAAAGTTGTCAAAGACTCCATCCACTCTAGTCATAGACTGTTCTCTCTGCTACCGCACGGCAAGCGGTACTGGAGCGCTAAGGCTAGTTCCAAGAGGTTCTTAACAGCTTCTACCCCCAAGCCATAAGACTCCTGAACATCTAGTCAAATGGGTACTCAGACTATTTGCAAATCCCCCTCCCTCTACACCACTGCTACTCTCTGTTGTCACTTTAATAATTCTACTTACATGTACATACTACCTCAAATAACCGGTGCCCCCGTACATTGACTCTGTATCGGTACCCCCCTATGTATAGTCTTGCTGTTGTTATGTTACTGCTGCTCTTTAATTACTTGTTACTTTTATCTCTTATTCTTATCCATATTTTTTTGAAACTGCGTTGTTGGCTAGGGTCTCGTAAGTAAGCATTTCACAGTAAGGTGGAATGAGTTTGACACATTCTTAATGCCATGAAAAACTATAAAACAGCCCTTTACTAATCGTGAATGTTGTATTCGGCGCATGTGACTAATACAATTTGGTTTTAACTAGGCTAACCATTCATTCTGATCTCTATCGAGTGAACGAAGCGCAAGGAGTACATTTAGGCTTATGCCTATTTAATAGTAATGCCCATCTTGTGAGAATTGTTTAACAACTACGTTTTCTACTTTACAGACGGTGTGTGTGGAAAAGAATCCCACCCTAGGCGGGACCTGTTTGAATGTCGGCTGTATCCCTTCAAAGGTAAACGTTATCCATCAGGAGTTTATATAGCTTTTACTGGGTGTTAATGTGCAACACTGCACAACTTCATCTGTGAGTTGAGGATGAATGTACAACGTCGGTTTTCTCCTGTCACTTTCTAGGCCCTGCTGAACAACTCCTACCTGTACCACCAGGCCAATGGCAAGGACTTTGAAAGCAGAGGCATTGAAAGTAAGAGCTAACATTGGCTAGACTCAAGCAGTGGTCACCACCAGCCCTGTGCCTAGAGAGCTGAAGGGTGTGCAGGCTTTTGAGTTTTTAGGGATGCCAGTTATGAACATCACTTGACCCTCTGTCTCTCTCTGTCTGTACCAGTCTCGGGGATCACATTGAACCTGGAGAAGATGATGTCACAGAAGAGCGGGGCAGTCAAAGCACTGACAGGAGGCATTGCACATTTATTCAAACAGAACAAGGTGAGGCCTTACCTACAGTTACTCCCTCCCTACTTACATTGTTAATGATAGACCTAGTTCACAAATTAGACAAATTTAGCTCACTTTTTGGATAATTGGCAACTAATATAGGGATCCTGCCAGTCAGCATCAGATTAGTTAGTCAGTATGGGTCAGACAGTGTTGCATTAGCTCATGCAAACAATGGGAGTGGTAGAACCTGTTAGCGGGCTCCAAATAGCATGCTGAAATCAACTCCATTTCAAGTACAACCCACGTTCTATCCTTTTATAACCACCAAAACCCCTGACAGCAAGAGTATGACTAAGCTCCTTCAGCTTTGCGCCAAGAGATTTCGCCTCAGCAGGATAAGCTTGAAACAGAGGACAGTCAAAACTGCTATCTTCTTTGAATGGATGCAACCTTCTTTGGGTATTACATTGTCAATGGACTTGTCCTTTGTCTTAAACCCACTTCTAATTTGAGTCCATCAGTTTGATACCAAAGCAGGCTGTTTTGATGCTTCCCTCTGTATTTTTTTCTTTTACTACAGGGTCAGTAGTGAACTTGACCCCGTCTTTAATTGATGTAACTGATGATGTAATGTGGCGGTTTCTCCTCAGGTGACACACGTGAACGGCTATGGGAAGATCACGGGCAAGAACCAGGTGACGGCCACGGCCGAGGACGGCAGCATGCAGGTCATCAACAGCAAGAACATCCTCATTGCCACTGGCTCCGAGGTCACACCCTTTCCGGGGATCGAGGTACGTTACTGTACTCTTGAGTAATAGTTTGTAGCAAGCGGCCAGATGTTAGTTGTCCTTGGCAAAGCCGTGTTTTAACTCTCCTAACCTCATGTGTTGTCAGGTTGATGAGGACACGGTGGTGTCCTCCACGGGAGCCCTGGACCTGAAGAAGGTGCCTGAGCATCTCATCGTCATCGGAGCCGGAGTCATCGGGGTGGAGCTGGTGAGGGACCACACACACACACACACACACACACACACAGGATTACAGCATGGTCTGTAAAGAGTAAATGTCCATACAATAATTGCTTTATTTGTCCATTTGCACTGATGTTCTTAAGTGTGTTGCTGTCTCAGTACCCAACCTGACACACATCAGAGGCTGCGGTAGAGCAACGCCCCTGGAGCACTTAGAGGTAGTGTCTTACTCAAGGGCACAACGGTGGTAGATAGTATACAGGGATATTGAAGCCAGTAACCCTCCAGCTGCCAGATCACTCCGTGCAGATTTCCCCACAGGCATCTCTTAGGGAATATCCAGGGTCCAGTCTAACATCCTGTTTGGCCTCCTGTTCACCAGGGGTCAGTGTGGCAGCGTCTGGGCTCCAAGGTGACAGCGGTGGAGTTCCTGGGCCACGTGGGCGGCTTGGGCATCGACATGGAGATCTCCAAGAACTTCCAACGCATCCTTCAGAAGCAAGGCATAAAGTTCAAGCTGGGCACCAAGGTCATGGGCGCCACCAAGAGGCCCGACGGCCAGATCGACGTGGCGTGAGTTCCATCCCCCAGTGAAGTGTATTTGTGTGTGGATCTGAATGAACTAAGTCACTGAAATGAATGTGCTTGCAAGTTTCTGGTTAAACATTAGGTCATACTAAAGGGCTGACCCCATTTAGTCGACTGTTCCATTGTTTGGTCGATAGGCTGTTGGTCGACCAAGATTATAATTTATTTGTTGAGCAGTGGCAAATATATTTTAAACAATTATGGCACACGAGACACCTGTCTGAGTGGACTAATCCATTATGGAGGCCGCAGGGATGGCACAACAGTATCACCAGTAGTAGATTTATCATAATTTCTAATCTACAATGCTTATTTGGTTACAGTACATTTGATTAATGTAGTCAATATATTATTAATAAAGCCTTGTCATTGTAGGAGTGAACATGTTTGCAGAGCTCAACCTAGGCTAAAAGTTTTTGTTTATTTAATTCCATTTACGAGTTGTCAATTTATTCATTGTCTTTTGTTTTGCGCGCTCCTGTCAATCTTGAGTAAGGACACCCAGTGAATACGAATATAGAAGTAGGACTAGTCTACCTGGCCTGCGCACAAATGTAGTCCTATAAATGTGCCCATTTGGGTATCTGATACTATTTCTGACTTTCTCAACTCAACATCACTGTGGAGCTTCTCAAAGAACGTTTTTCTTCTCCTCAAACAGCAAGTAAACAGTCTGTTTTTACATCCATTGAGAATGACAATAGTTCCTCAACAAAGCCTATTTGAAAAATCTTTCTAGCTCGCTCTCCCTTTTCGATTACCACTCAGCCTGAAGAGGGATAAAAATGACAAATGTTGTGCTCTGATCTGTTGGAAATGTCATAAAATAGGCCTATCTGATTAGTTCTTATCCCTTGCACAAAATAGCCTACAGCTGTGTCTGTCAATGTGATTTGTAGGATATTTTTATCAGAATATTTTCTGGCTGCAATGTTTTTATTTGTTGGCTTTGTAGGCTATTTTTACATATTGGCAATAGAAGCTACTTATACATTTGTTTCATTTAGAATTTTGATTAACCACATGACATTGAGTTTGAGATATGAAGACTTTATTATAAATGTAATTGTTCCACAAAAATGTGCATATGAATATCATAACTGGCACACAGATCATTAGAAATCACTTTTTATTTGTCACATACACATGGTTAGCAGATGTTAATGCGAGTGTAGCGAAATAATTGTGCTTCTAGTTCTGACAATGCCGTAATAACCAACGAGTAATCTAACCTAACAATTCCACAACTACTACCTTATACACACAAGTGTAAAGGATATGTACATAAAGATATGAAGGTACAGAACGGCATAGGCAAGATGCAGTAGATGGTATCGAGTACAGTATATACATATACATTATATTAAGTGGCTAGTGATACATTTTTGATCAATTCCCATCAATTTCCATTATTAAAGTGAGCTGGAGTTGAGCCAGTATGTTGGCAGCAGCCACTCAATGTTAGTGGTGGCTGTTTAACAGTCTGATGGTCTTGAGATAGAAGCTGTTTTTCAGTCTCTCGGTCCCTGCTTTGATGCACTTGTACTGACCTTGCCTTCTGGATGATAGCGGGGTGAACAGGCAGTGGCTCGGGTGGTTGTTGTCCTTGATGATCTTTATGGCCTTCCTGTGACATCGGGTGGTGTAGGTGTCCTGGAGSGCAGGTAGTTTGCCCCCRGTGATGCRTTGTGCAGACCTCACTACCCTCTGGAGAGCCTTACGGTTGTGGGCGGAGCAGTTGCCGTACCAGGCGGTGATACAGCCCGACAGGATGCTCTCGATTGTGCATCTGTAGTTTGTGAGTGCTTTTGGTGAAAAGCCGAATTTCTTCAGCCTCCTGAGGTTGAAGAGGCGCTGCTGCGCCTTCTTCACAACGCTGTCTGTGTGGGTGGACCAATTCAGTTTGTCCGTGATGTGTACACCGAGGAACTTAAAACTTACTACCCTCTCCACTACTGTCCCGTCGATGTGGATAGGGGGGTACTCCCTCTGCTGTTTCCTGAAGAAATGGTAGGATAACTAGAATAAGGAGCACTCCAAATTGAAAAGGTTGCCGACCACTGGTGTAGCCTATTACCGGCAACTTCAGGCGCTTAACAGCAAGAATCTGCAAAGGCAGGCAGGTTGGGAACAGGTTTTCTGGTTAGGTTGTTGATCTCTGGCTTTAGTAATTTGTGTCTTCATTTTTAATCGCAGTTCTTAAAGCATCAGACAAGCTCAGTAGCCTACATATAGTTGATTGTATTCAAACATAGGGTGTGTGTGTATATATACATGCACACAGTTGAAGTCGAAAGTTTACATACACCTTAGCCAAATACATTTTAACTGTTTCACAATTCCTGACATTTAATCCTAGTAAAAATTCCCTGTCTTAGGTTAGTTAGGATCACCACTTTATTTTAAGAATGTAAAATGTCAGAATAATAGTGATTTATTTCAGCTTTTATTTCTTTAATCACATTCCCAGTGGGTCAGAAGTTTACATACTCAAATAGTATTTGGGTCAAATGTTTCGGGGTAGCCTTCCACAAGCTTCCCACAATAAGTTGGGTGGATTTTGGCCCATTCCACCTGACAGAGCTGGTGTAACTGAGTCAGGTTTGTAGGCCTCCTTGCTCACACATGCTTTTTCAGTTCTGCACACAGGTTTTCTATAGGATTGAGGTCAGGGCTTTGTGAATTTCCACTTCAATACCTTGACTTTGTTGTCATTTTGCCACAACTTTGGAAGTATGCTTGGGGGTCATTGTCCATTTGGAAGACCCATTTGCAACCAAGCTTTAACTTCCTGACTGATGTCGCATCAATATAGCCACATAATTTTCCTGCCTCGTGATGCCATCTATTTTGTGAAGTGCACCAGTCCCTCCTGTAGCAAAACACCCCCACAACATGATGCTGCCACCCCCGTGCTTCACGGTTGGGATGGTGCTCTTCGGCTTGCAAGCCTCCCCATTTTTCCTCCAAACATAAGGATGGTCATTATGGCCAAACAGTTCTATTTTTGATTCATCAGACCAGAGGACATTTCTCCAAAAAGTACGATCTTTGTTTCATGTGCAGTTGCAAAACCGTAATTTGGCTTTTTAATGCCGGTTTTGGAACAGTGGCGTCTTCCTTGCTGAGGTTATGTCAGGTTATGTCGATATAGGACTTGTTTTACTGTGGATATAGATACTTTTGTACCTGATTCCTCCAGCATCTTCACAAGGTCCTTTGCTGTTGTTCTGAGATTGATTTGTACTTTTCGCACCAAAGTACGTTCATCTCTAGGAGACAGAACGCGTGTCCTTCCTGAGCGGTATGACGGCTGCGTGATCCCATGGTATTTATACTTGAGTACAATTGTTTGTACAGATGAACGTGGTACCTTCAGGCGTTTGGAAATTACTCCCAAGGATGAACCAGACTTGTGGAGGTCTACAAAGAAAATTGTGTGGTCTTGTTTGATTTCTTTTGATTTTCCCATGATGTCAAGCAAAGAGGCACTGAGTTTGAAGGTAGGCATTGAAATGCATCCACAAGTACACCTCCGATTGACTCAAATGATGTCAATTAGCCTATCAGAAGCTTCTAAAGCAATGACATAATTTTCCAAACGGTTTAAAGGCACAGTCAATTTAGTATATGTAACCTCCTGACCCACTGGAATTGTGATACAATCTGTCTGTAAACAATTGTTGTAAAAATTACTTGGGTCATGCACAAAGTAGATGTCCTAACCGACTTGCCAAAACTATAGTTTAACAAGAAATTTGTGGAGTGATTGAAATACACTTAGGTTGGAGTCATTAAAAATTGTATGTAAACTTCCGACTTCAGCTGTATATATGTGTGTGTGTATATATATGTATATATATGTATATATACACACACACACACACACAATAGGGGGGAAAAACATTTCAACCAATCGATTGGTCGAAAGAACAAATGACTACTGTCGACCAAGATTCATTTCTTTCGGGGACAGCCCTAATCAAACCTAACCGTGTGTGTTGTCTCCAGTGTGGAGGCGGCAGCCGGCGGGAAGAACGAGACTCTGACGTGTGACGTGCTGCTGGTGTGTATCGGCAGACGGCCCTTCACCAGGAACCTGGGCCTGGAGAACGTGGGCCTGGAGCTGGACAACAGGGGACGCATACCAGTCAACAACCGCTTCCAGACCAAAGTACCCAGGTAGACCTAAATTAGCGCACCACACCTCTGTAATATACAACATCCCCAAGATGGAGGGAGTTTGTCTGTGTAATATACACTGAGTGTATAAAACATTAGGAACACTTTCCTAATATTGAGTTGTACCCCCTTTTGCCCAAAGAACAGCCTCAATTAGTCGGAGCATAGGCTCTACGAGGTGTCAACCGTTCTACAGGGATGCTGCCACATGTTGACTCCAATACTTCCCACAGTTGTGTCAAGTTAGGGCTCCCGAGTGGCGCAGCATTCTACGGCACTGCATCTCAGTGCAAGAGGCGTCACTGCAGTCCCTGGTTCGAATCCTGGCTGTCATTGGGAGTCCTATAGGGCGGCGCACAATTGGCCCAGCGTCGTCCGGGTTTGGCCTTCATTGTAAATAAGAATTGGTTCTTAACTGACTTGCCTAGTTAAAGGTTTAAAAAAAAAAATGTCTGGAAACTGTTGTGTGTGAACCCCAGCAGCGTTGCAGTTCTTGACATTAACCGGAGCGCCTGGCACCTACTACAATACCCCGTTCAAAGGCACTTAAATATTTTGGCTTGCCCATTCACCCTCTGAATGGCACAATCCATGTCTCAAGGCTTAAAAATGCTTCTTTAACTTGTCTCCTCCCCTTCATCTACACTGATTTGAAGTGGATTTAACAAGGGACATCAATAAGGGATCATAGCTTTCACCTGGTCAGTCTGTCATGGAAAGAGACGTTCCTAATGTTTTGTACACTGTTCAATACCTGCTTTTTCAATATACACATACTACTCCAACCGCCTCTCACCAAGATCTCTTTCAAAAAGGACTAAACGTTATCTCTTTCCCTTCTAAGTATCTATGCCATTGGTGACGTGATTGCCGGGCCCATGCTAGCACACAAGGCGGAGGACGAGGGCATCATCTGCGTGGAAGGCATGGCCGGGGGCGCCGTGCACATCGATTACAACTGTGTCCCCTCTGTAGTCTACACACACCCCGAGGTGGCATGGGTGGGGAAGACAGAGGAGCAGCTCAAAGAGGAGGTGATGCACACAACACCAACCTCACCACATAAACACTAATCATTTTGACCAAATTAAGTAGTGGACATGGCTTTTTATATATAATGATAAATTATTTGTTTAGATTTCAGCTGCTAAAATGTTGCTACATTGAAATCTCTTCAGGTGTAAGAGTTAGCCACAGGGTGGCGAGATACCTTCCCCAAAATTGTTGACCTCCTAAAGGAGACAAAGTATTGCACATGTCGTATCAACACTGAAACAGAACTTTAACCTCCAACTCTATTTCCCAGGGCATCCCATACAAGGTGGGAAAGTTCCCGTTTGCCGCCAACAGCCGAGCCAAAACCAACGCAGACACCGATGGCCTGGTGAAGATCCTCGGCCACAAGGAGACCGACCGGATATTGGGCGCTCACATTCTGGGCTCTGTGAGTCATGCCACCTCAGGCTCCTTAGCAGAGAGAATTTGGGCTATAACGTATAGAGTTGTACGCTAACTATGGTGACCCTTGTGTTTAGGGGGCAGGAGAGATAATCAACGAGGCGACGCTCGCCATGGAGTACGGCGCGTCCTGCGAGGACGTTGCCAGAGTTTGCCACGCCCATCCTGTGAGTTACACACTGTCATATCGTAGAAGTTCAACCATGTCATTCACACGCATCCACATTTTGTGGAACCACACCACCCAACTGTCAGAAGATGCCAGTCAATCTAACTTCTTTTCCCATCTACCCCTCTTCCAGACTGTGTCCGAGGCCTTCAGAGAAGCTAACCTTGCAGCCTCCTTCGGGAAAGCTATCAACTTTTAACTGTCTTTGTCCGCACAGCTATGTACATAACCGTTTTGTCTCCAACAATCAACGCACACATAATGTACCGTGACACCCTCAGGGGGACACTCTATATACATAAAGACAACCCGTGTACTACATTTTAATATGGTATATAAATGTTCTCAATAAAGGGGGTTTGGGTGGTAAAAACAGACGGGAGATTAGTCTTGACTTTCTACTTGGAATGGTTCGCTGCTATATAAATTAGTCGCAGGATATCTAGCATTTTCCCAACATCACTTTCTTAGTGCAGTGCTCAGATGTATATTATTCATAGTTTCAGAGAATGACCATGGGTTGGCTGGACTACTGCTGTATTTACCAATAAGAGATAAGCCATGACAAGTTTTTATTTTTTTAAGACTGAAGCATAACGAAACAACTTTTCAAAAGGAAGGCAGTTGGAAAGGCCCAAGCAGCAACTGGCTTGTATGAATTGCAATACTTGAATTTAAATATGGCTGTGCACTGTCATTCTGTGTGTGTGTACAATTTTGCTTAATTCTGACCTCTGCACAAAAAATAAATGCAGTAATGATTCAGAACTCTAGAGATGTGACGCATTGGCGCGTTTTACTGTGTTCAGTGCAACAAAAGAGGGAGCTTAATCAGAGTGAAAGGGTTTAATCTGTCATGTGAGGAATTTTTTGTATGGAGGTCAATGAGTGTCGAATTTGGTCGCTACGTGAGGCTTATTAGATCGAATGTAAGTTTCAGGTTGTTACGAATGCATTGGAATAAGTGGACACGTAGAATTTCTGAAACTTGGGGGAAACTATTTTATTGGAGTTGTGCCTGTTCACATGTGTATCTGCCCTCTCATTGGCTAGAATGGTCCAACCTGAGGGGTATCCTAAAAAGCAGGCTACACTGAACAAAAACGCACTAATTTACAGTTACCCAGGAAATTAGAAAAACCCGTCAGTATCTGGTGTCCACAATTTGCATCATGCAGAACAATCATCTCCTTTGCATAGAGTTGATCAGGCTGTTGATTGTAGAATGTTGTCCCACTCCTCTTCAATGGCTGTGCGAAGTTGCTTGATATAGGCGGGAACTGGAACACGCCCGTCGATCCAGAGCATCCCAAACATGCTCAATGGGTGACATGTGTATGCGGGCCATGGAAGAACTGGAACATTTTCAGCTTCCAGTAATTGTGTACAGATCCTTGCGATATGGGGCTGTACATTATCATGCGGAAACATGGTGGCGGATGAATGGCACGACAATGGGCCTCTGGATCTCGTCACGGTATCTCTGTGCACTCAAATTGCCATCAATAAAGTGTAATTGTGTCCGTAGCTTATGCCTGCCCATACCATAACCCCGCCATGTGGCACTCTGTTGACATCAGCAAACCGCCCGGTACAGTTGAAACTGACTCATTTGTGAAGAACACACTTTGCCAGTGGCCATCAAAGGTGAGCATTTGCCCACTAAAGGCAGTCAGAACGACGAGCTTCCCTGAGACAGTTTGTGCAAACCCAGTTTCCTCAGCTTGTCCCAGGTGATCCCGCAGGTAAAGAAGCTGGATGTGGAGGTTACAAGTGGTCTGCAGTTGAGGCCGGTTGGATGCACTGGCAAATTCTCTAAAACGACAGCGGTGGGTTATGGTAGAGAAAATAACATTCAATTCTCTAGCAACAGATCTGGTGGGCATTCAGCATGCCAATTGCATGCTCCTTCAAAACTTGTGCGTTGTGAGAACTGCACATTTTAGAGTGGCATTTTATTGTCCCCAGTGTAATGATCATGCTGTTTAATCAGCTTCTTGATATACCACACCTGTCAGGTGGATAGATTATCTTGGCAAAGGAGAAATGCTCACAAACAGAAATAAGCTTTTTGTGCATATGGAACCAACACTTTACAAGTATTTCGCTACATCTGCGACCAATAAAACTAGATTTGACATTTTTGTTCGGTATAGATCTACTCAGGGTTTCTAAAGCGAACCAGCTAGCGTCGCACATGGTTGGTTGACCGATTTTTCAACGCCGATACCGATTTATTGGAGGACCAAAAAAACAATACCGATTTAATCAGCCATTTTTTAAATAATGACTATTACAACAATACTGAATGAACTTTAATTTTAACTTAATACAATCAATTTAGTTTTAAATAATGCAAAAACAGTTGGAGAAGAAAGAGTGCAATGTGCCATGTAAATAGCTAACGTATAGGTTCTTTGCTCAGAACACATGAAAGCTGGTGGTTCAATATTCCCAGTTAAGAAGTTTTAGGTTGTAGTTATTATAGGAATTATGACGTGTAGACTATTTCATATACCTTTGACTATTGGATGTTATTATAACTTCCCTGAAAAGCCTAAGGCTAGCTTTTTTAAACAGAAACTTGCATCCTGTAGCACAAACTCAAAAACGTTCTGGGACTCAAGTCCATGGAGAATAAGAGCACCTCCTCCCAGCTGCCCACTGCACTGAGGCTAGGAAACACTGTCACCACCGATAAATCCACAATAAATGACAATTTCAATAATCATTTTTCTACGGCTAGCTATGCTTTCCACCTGGCTACCCCTGCACCCCCCACAGCAACTTGCCCATGCCTCCTCCATTTCTCCTTCACCCAAATCCAGATAGCTGATGTTCTGAAAGAGCTGCAAAATCTGGACCCCTACAAATCAGCCGGGCTAGACAATCTGGACCCTCTCGTTCTAAAATAATCAGCTAAAATTGTTGCAACCCCTTATTAATAGCCCGTTCAACATCTTTCGTATCGTCTGAGAACCCCAAAGATTGGAAAGCTGCCGTGGTCATCTCCCTCTTCAATGGGGGGAGACACTCTAGACCTATATCTACCCTACCCTGTCTTTTCTAAGGTCTTCGAAAGCCAAGTTAACAAACAGATCACCGACCATTTCGAATCCCACCGTACCTTCTCCGCTATGCAATCTGGTTTCCGAGCTGGTCATGGGTGCACCTCAGCCACGCTCAAGGTCCTAAACGATATAACTGCCATTGATAAGAGACAATACTGTGCAGCTGTATTCATCGACCTGGCCAAGGCTTTCGACTCTGTCAATCATCACATTCTTATTGGCAGACTCAACAGCCTTGGTTTCTCAAATGACTGCCTCGCCTGGTTCACCAACTATTTCTCTGACAGAGTTCAGTGTGTCAAATCGGAGGGGCTGATGTCCGGACCTCTGGCAGTCTATGGAGGTGCCACATGGTTCTATTCTCAGGCCGACTCTTCTCTGTATACATCAATGATGTCGCTCTTTCGGCTGGTGACTGTACGCAGGCGACACCATTCTGTATACTTCTGGCCCTTCTTTGGACACTGTTAACTAACCTCCAGACGAGCTTCAATGCCATACAACTCTCCTTCCGTGGCCTCCAACTGCTCTTAAATGCAAGTAAAACTAAATGCATGCTCTTCAACCGATCGCTGCCCACACCTGCCCAGCATCACTACTCTGGACGGTTCTGACTTAGAATATGTGGACATCTACAAATACCTTGGTGTCTGGTTAGACTGTAAACTTTCCTTCCAGACTCACATTAAGCATCTCCAATCCAAAATTAAATCTAGAATTCGCTTCCTATTTCGCAACAAAGCATCCTTCACTCATGCTGCCAAACATACCCTCGTAAAACTGACTATCCTACCGATCCTCGACTTCGGCGATGTCCTTAACAAAATAGCCTCCAACACTACTCAACAAATTGGATGCAGTCTATCACAGTGCCATCCGTTTTGTCACCAAAGCCCCATATACTACCCACCACTGTGACCTGTACGCTCTCGTTGACTGGCCCGCGCTTCATACTCGCCGCCAAATCCACTGGCCCCAGGTCATCTACGAGTTGCTAGGTTAAGCCCCGCCTTATCTCCATTCACTGGTCACCATAGCAGCACCCACCCGCAGCATGCATATTTCACTGGTCACCCCCAAAGCCAAGTCCTCCTTTGGCCGCCTTTCCTTCCAGTTCTCTGCTGCCAATGACTGGAACGAACTGCAAAAATCACTGAAGCTGGAGACTCATATCTCTCTCACTAACTTCACACACACACCTATCACTCCAGTGTTTAATTGCTATATCGTAATTACCTCGCCACTATGGCCTATTTATTGCTGTACCTCCCTTATTTGCACACACTGTATGTTTTGTTTTCCATGTGTAACTGTGTTGTATGGGTCGAACTGCTATGCTTTATCTTGGCCAGGTCGCAGTTGTAATTGAGAACTTGTTCTCAACTAGCCTATCTGGTTAAATAAAGGTGAAATAAAAAAAATACACTAGTATTGCCAGCCTAATCTCGGGAGTTCATAGGCTTGAAGTCAAACAGCACTGTGCAACAAGCATTGCTAAGAGCTGCTCGAATGAATGCTTATGAGCCTGCTGCTGCCTACCACCGCTCAGTTAGACTGCTCTATCAAATCATAGACTTAATGATAAACACACAAATACGAGTCTTTGGTCATTAATATAATGAAATCCGGGAACTATCATTTAGAAAACAAAACGTTTATTCTTTCAGTGAAATACAGAACCATTATGTGTTTTGTCGAACTGGTGGCAACCCTAAGTCTCTAAATATTGCTGTTACATTGCACAACAGTCATAATTATGTAAAATTCTGGCAAATTAATTACGGTCTTTGTTAAGGAGAAACACAGTTCGCAACGAGCCAGGCGGCCCAAACTGTTGCATATACCACGACTCTGCTTGCACTGAACGCAAGAGAAGTGACACAATTTCCCTAGTTAATATTGCCTGCTAACATGCATTTATTTAAACTAAATATATAATAAAATATACTTCTGTGTATTGATTTTAAGAAAGGTATTGATGTTTATGGGTAGGTACATTTGTGCAACGAATGTTTTTTTTCGCAAATGCGCTTTTGTTAAATCATCACCCGTTTGGCGAAGTTGAATGAGGCTGTGATTCGATGATAATAATGCGATGCCTGTTAATTTATATGCAACGCAGGACAAGCTAGTTAACCTAATATCATCAACCATGTAGTTAACTAGTGATTGTGAAGATTGATCGTTTTTTTAATAAGTTTAATGCTAGCTAGCAACTTACCGTGGCTCATTGCAGCCACAAGGTCCTTTTGACACTGCACTCGCGGTCAGCCTGCCACGCAGTTTCTTCATGGATTGCAAAGTAATCGGCCATAACTACGAGAGCTTGAAATCGGCGCCGATTAATCGGTCAACCACTAGTCGAAAGGCAAACTCTTCATGAAACATCAATCCATGGGCTAGTTAGTTCCACATTTTCTATTTATTTTGCAAAATAGGTTTTTAGAAGCAATGTTTATCAATGCACAACCACAACTTTTTTCCCCCACTCCTATCCATAGAATAAGTATTAAGTAATACAAAAGCGCTACTGTGCGTGAAGTTTAAAATGCATTCTGTTAATAAAAGTATAATGTAATATTTAAATCAGTACTCTTCGTCAAATGAAGGGCATGGTGACGCGATCTTTGCAAGAGGGAAGGAATCTGATTGCATTGAACCACAACTCGTGGCACAGTCATTTCATTCAAGGGTAATTGGAAATAGTCATGAGTTAGCCTGCTCCAGAGCAGGTTAGTTCTGAAGGATTTGTTGCCATATAAATTTTGCTGGCTAAAAGGTGAGCTACTTTCTTATGACCGGTTATCCCGAGTTGTACTCAGAGTTGACCAAAGTTACCTCGCTAACTCCCCATCTTTGAGGACATGCATTTCCATTAGAGCGGTCACTCGACTATCTTGTCAATATAATAGAACATATTTGGCTTATTCAGTAAGAAGATGCGATTAGAGACTTCCTCTCCACCTTCACTCATTTGGAAGCCTGCAGAATGGTTTGCCCGAAAAGGAGACAAGCCACTTTAGACTAAAATTCCCCAGACACAGATCAAGGCACTGTGCTTAAAGGGATACTTTGGGATTTTGGCAATACCATTGTTATGTCTGTGTTCAGCATGAAGGAAGTTGGAGGTAGTTTCGCAACCAACTAGTTTTAGCGCAATGACTGGAAGTCTATGAGTATCTACTAGCATGCCTGTGGCCTCTTTAGTTTAGTGGAATGCCATTATGCTGCTTTGACTGTTATACCAAAGTATACACCCTTGTGTTATACTAGGGAAATTGTTTCCATAGCTAGGGCTGACTGAGGACTTGTGAAGAGCAGAATCAACATCCTCTGCATAATCAAAACAGTTGCTTTGGGAAGGTTCAGTTAGCCATTGTTATGCAGAGGATGTTGATTTCAGTCCTCAAATGTTTGCCTGCAATTTTAAAAAGTGTATCACCACCCTTTAGTGCTGTAAGATTCATATGAACACTGCAGATGTTTATGGCCAGGATTCAATCCGACAACGCACCTTTGAAAGGCAATGTTCGGGGATATTGCATTCACGGTAGGCTGAACGCTGCATACGTCAATTCAATCTGAAATCGGGAACAACGCGAGAACGGATTGAAGCCGGACATAACTTTATGCTTACTAAACAAAGCTCATCAATAACACACTAAGTTAAATACAGATACAGTTTAAATGTCCTTTGTGTCAAATAAGCAAGGACTCCTCTTGCATAGCCAGCGTGCTTACGCCTGATTTCATTTAAATGAATAGGCATGTATCACGCTGTGCAAATGTTACGTGTCCGGTGTAGCAGCCCAGTTAGCCTGGCAACGTTCTCATAGTTCAAGCGTTAATTCAGTCATATCTTATCCACCCAAGAAAACTGAATGTCCCTCTCAATCTTCTGTTGAATCACTTTCCCCTACACAGGGCACAGCCATGTTTTTGTGCATTCTCTCTTTGTGTTCTCTCAGGCGTTGCTTTGATCTGAAGCATTTAAGACAATCGTAGCAATATGGCTTCTTCTCAGTGTGTATTTTCTGATGACTATTTAATGCCCCTCTGTCGCTGAAGCATTTTGGACATGTAGGACACGCATGCGGTTTTTCCCCTGTGTGAATTCTCAAATGCACATTCAACTGAAAACCTGTGGAGAAAGATTTGCCACAAACGTGACAGTGGTGTGGTTTCTCCCCTCTGTGTCTCTTCATGTGCCGATTCAAGTTGGAACTCTGACTGAAACATAAGTCACACTCCTGGCAGTGAAACGGTTTGTCATTGGTGTGAACTCTCATATGCACTGTTAGAGTATGGCTATAAGTGAAACATTTGTTACAAACTTGACACTGATGTGATTTCTCCCCTGTGTGAATTCTCATGTGCAATTTTAGATTACCATTCTGAAGGAAGCATTTGCCACATTCAGGACAGCTATATGGTTTCTCCCCTGTGTGAATCCTGCTATGATTTTTCAGGTGCTCCATCCTAGCAAATGAACTGCCACAATCCTGGCAGCGATATGGTTTCTCCCTTGTATGAGTCCTTATATGCATTTTAAGGGAAGTGCCAAGGCGGAATGTTTTGCCACAATCATTACAGTGATATGGTTTCTCTCCAGTGTGGATCCTCATATGCGCATTCAGATTTCCACTCTGAGCATAACATTTGCCACATTCATGGCAGCAGTGTGATTTCTCCCCTGTGTGGACCGTCTTCATATGCAAATTCAGATTTGCAATACTGACAAAATATTTAGCACAGTCATTACAGGGATATGGTTTCTCCCCTGTGTGGGTCCTCATATGCTTTTCCAGATCCTTAGTAGCATCAAAACTTTTACCACAAACATCACAAAACCTAGTTCTGTGAGTTTGTAAAATGTGATCCATCACACATTTTAGGGATTGACAGCTTTTTCCACAAACTCCACAAATTTGTTCATGATCTTTTCTGTGACTTTTCAAATGTATCAATAAAGCTCCAAAGGACTGACAAGGCCTTCCACACACCTTGCAACAAGGACCAGCAGGGCTTTGTCCTTTTTCTGTCCGCCTCCTCTTTGATATCTGCGTCTTTAAAGCAGACAGTGATTTTGCACTCTCCTTCCTATGAACACTTTCATTGTCATCACCCTGAGCTGCAGAACAGCCTGGATTTACTACAGAGAGGGCCTGAGAGTCACTGGCTGGTTCTGAAGAGTTCTCTTCTTGAGATTCTGTTTTCATCTGTTCAGCGGACGAGTCTCCATTTTTGCATTCCTTACTTTGGGTTTTGTTAAGATGTGAGGACCGAGTTGGGTACTGATCATAGTCACTTTTCACACAGGGGGGAGTGAACACAGAGTCTTTAGTATTATACTCCAGCTCTTGACATTCCTCCTGTTTCTCTTTCCCCTGGCTGGTCCAGAGTTCCTCTTTAATCTGTGTGGGCTCCAAGTCCTCCTGCCCCAGACTGGGGCTCCACTCCTGCTCACAGTGCTGCTGCTCAGGGGGAACCTCCACTTCAGAGACGTTGAGCTGTTGGAGGTCTGAAGGGAAGGAGAAAGGATGAATTAGCTAGAACTCCAACATTGACATGAGATAGACAGGGGTCTCGGTAAACCTGGGAATAGTCCTAGTTCCATAAGTGTTGTGAACAACAATTATCATTAGAATGCACATGTAGAGCTTTATGTGGACATTTTTACATATGACATGTTTTCTTTAATATATGATTCTGTGTTTGCTCGTGGAACTAAAAATGGAATTTAACTAGCTATTCCAAGAAGATTTACAGAGACCTATGGGGCGTTCACATGCTATTGGAAGTTTGGAGTTACAATTGGGAAATTTCACTTCAACGACCGTTCAAGTTGAAATTACAAGTGGGGGGGGGGTTCTTACACCTTTTCAACCAAAAGATGACATTGTAATTGTCAAACTTATCAATGTGGATAATGTAGCTAGTTTGACCATATTGCCAATGTTAAGCAACTTAGCAAATTTTATTATTAGCAACGTTACTTAGCGTATCTAGCTAGCTAAAATCTTTTTGGTTGAATTGTTCCGACTTCAAAAGCACTTGAACACAATCATATCGGAAAACATTTGGCCACTTGTAACTTCTGCCGGTGACAGGTGACACCAAACAATCAAAGCGTCAATACAGGATTAAGATTGAATCCTACTACACCGGCTCTGACGCTCGTCGGATGTGACAGGGCTTAAACTATTACGGACTACAAAGGGAAACCCAGACGCGAACTGCCCAGTGATAGGAGCATACCAGACGAGCTTAATGCCTTTTATGCTTGCTTCGAGGCAAAAGAGCACCAGCTGTTCTGGATGACTAACGCTCTGTCAAGTGTCTTTACTGTCAAGTGTCTTTACTGACATTTTCAACCTCTCCCTTAATGAGTCTGTAATACCTACATGTTTCAAGCAGACCACCATAGTCCCTGTGCCCAAGGAAGCGAAGGTAACCTGCCTAAATGATTACTGCCCCTTGGCACTCATGTCGGTAGCCATGAAGTGCTTTAAAAGGCTGGTCATGGCTCACTTCAACAGCATCCTCCCGGACACCCTAGACCCACTCCAAATCGCATACCGCCCCAACAGATTCACAGATGACGCAATCTATATTGCACTCCACACTGCCCTTTCTCACCTTGACAAAAGGAACACCTATGTGAGAATGCTGTTCATTGACTACAGCTCAGCATTCAACACCATAGTGCCCACAAAGCTCATCACTAAGCTAAGGACTCTGGGACTAAACACCTCCCTCCAACTGGATCCTGGACTTCCTGACGGACCGCCCCCAGGTGGTAAGAGTAGGCAACAACACATCTGCCACACTGATCCTTAACACTGGGGCCCCTCCTGTATTCCCTGTTCAACTGCGTGGCCAAACACGACTACAACACCATCATTAAGTTTGCTGACGACACAACAGTGGTAGGCCTGATCACCGACAATGATGAGATGGCATATAGGGAGGAGGTCAGAACTGGCAGTGTGGTGCCAGGACAACAACCTCTCCCTCGATGTGAGCAAGACTAAGGAGCTGATCGTGGACTACAGAAAAAGGCGGGCCGAACAGGCCCCCATTAACATCGACGGGGTTGTATTGGAGCGGGTCGAGAGTTTCAAGTTCCTTGGTATCCACATCACCAACAAACTATCATGGTCCAAACATACCAAGACCGTCGTGAAGAGGGCACGACAAAACCTATTCCTCCTCAAGAGACTGAGAAGATTTGGCATGGGTCCCCAGATCAAAAGGTTCTACAGCTGCACCATCGAGAGCATCCTGACCGGTTGCATCGCAGCCTGGTATGGCAACTGCTCGGCATCTGACCGTAAGGCGCTACAGAGAGTAGTGCGAATGGCCCAGTACATCACTGGGGCCAAGCTTCCTGCCATCCAGGACCTGTAGAATAGGCGGTGTCCAGAGGAAAGCCCAGAAAATTGTCAGACTCCAGTCACCCAAGTTATAGACTGTTTTCTCTGCCACTGCACAGCAAGCGGTACTGGAGCGCCAAGTCAAAGGCTCCTTAACAGCTTCTACCCCCAAGCCATAAATAAGACTGCTGAACATTTCATAAAATCACCACCGGGCAATTTACATTGACTGTAAAGCCGAAGCTAAAGTTACCACAGTGTGGATAATTGTGTCACGAACAGTACTTTTACAAGCAGCTTCAAATGGCAAGGGGCGTAGCATGTAATGACGCAATGCTAATGGACGTTTCTTGTGGGGTGTTCATTGTAGTAACTGCAGTCTGCAGATAGATATTGGGTGGATTGGATTATGCTGAGCCGCAGGGCACCGGTCTATGGCCTGTGATGTGAACACGCAAAAGCAGAGAGGGAGGAGTGACCTTCAAGTGGAACAGCACAGTAATTTTATTCAAAGTAATCACTTTCGCACATGAAAACACAATCCTACTCATTACTCTGAACTGCATAACATTTGTTTTGAGACGACTTCGACCGTGGCCTTAACCACTGAGGTATAATGAGAACAAGATGTCCGATCATCGTTTAAGGGGGAGGGGCTATACTGCACCTAAGATTTCTCATTACATTCATGGTCCTTCAATTCTCTACAACCCAACCCCTATTTTTCAAGGACTGACTGAACTGAATCCATTTGTCTCAACTGCGCAACATACCTCTTCAATTTGGGCACCTGGCAGGTCCGTATAGCTTCTCCCTATTCAAGGTAATCTACTCACGTTCGCATAGCCGATTCATTGACTTCTATATCCGGGTTGCATTCGGTTTATACCATAGAGCTAGAGGACTCATCTTTGTACCTGTGCCATTATAGCATCGGTGACAGCAAGGGTAGCGCCATTGAGACTATTTTCTTCTTCATAATTGGCTGATCCCTCCAACAGGGTCACAAGGAGGGATCAGCCAATGAAGTTGGAAGTCCTACCCAGTTGATGACATTAAAATGGTAGAAGCCTACAATGGCGCTGCCCATACTAATATAGCCAGAAGAGTCCCATCATTCTCTATGGTTTATATGGACCAACATTATATGCGAACTGAGCGTGAGTGTGCACAGGGAGCAGCGACAATTTTGAATTAATATAAAATGTTAATATCTTCGTCTGAGTGAAAGAAAAAACGCTTGAGCGACAATTATTAGAATAATTCAATAGATGATTAGTGTACGAGGATGACTGTCTTATTAGTCATTTTCAAATTTGACTTCTCTATATGGCCGTCTATGGAAATTGTCTTTCTAGGACGGGGTCAATTAAACTGCAGTATCGAAGTAAATCTGTATGAGCAGTTGAAACCGTGATTCTAGACCAAGACCCTGGCCCTTTGCTTTGAACAGGGCACTTGGCTCACACCCTGACCTAGGAAGCTAGCCACAATAAGGATAAGCCAAAATAGTGGAATTTGCGGTTCGCCTTCAAAATAAAAAGTTACTAATTGAAAGTGATACATTTATACAAACATTGGAATCATGTCATATTGACAAAATGATACTAAACATGTTTGGAATATTGTGAATCAATTAATCTATACATAAGGCTGTACAGTGCAATGTGAATGTCTAATACTCATAGTAGGTTGACAGGTAAGCTTAAATGTGGCTAATTTCAGTGGTTTCAAAGTCCTGCAATGAGTTATGATGCTAAAATCATTCGTAAAAATCCAAATAACTTCACAGATATTCATTGTAAAGGGTTTAAACACTGTTTCCCATGCTTGTTCAATGAACCATAAACAATGAATGAACATGCACCTGTGGAACGGTCGTTAAGACACTAACAGCTTACAGACAGTAGGCAATTAAGGTCACAGTTATGAAAACTTAGGACACTAAAGAGGCCTTTCTACTGACTCTGAAAAACACCAAGACATCCTCCTCCCTCATGTGGTACCCTTCCTGCAGGCTCATCCTGACATGACCCTCAAGCATGACAATGGCACCAGCCGTACTGCTCGTTCTGTGCGTGATTTCCTGCAAAACAGGAATGTCAGTGTTCTGCCATGTCCAGCGAAGAGCCCGGATCTCAATCCCATTGAGCACGTCTGGGACCTGTTGGATTGGAGGCTGAGGGCTAGGGCCCCCCCCCCAGAAATGTCCGGGAACTTGCAGGTGCCTTGGTGGAAGAGTGGGGTACATCTCACAGTAAGAACTGGCAAATCTGGTGCAGTCCATGAGGAGATGCAGTGCAGTACTAAATGCAGCTGGTGGCCACACCAGATACTGATTGTTACTTTTGATTGACACATTATTCCATTTCTGTTAGTCACATGTCTGTGGAACTTGTTCAGTTTGTCTCAGTTGTTTAATCTCATGTTCATTCAAATATTTACACATGTTAAGTTTGCTGAAAATAAACCGCAGATGACAGTGAGGATGTTTTTTCCCCTGTTTATTTATTTAAACGCTAAACAGTTATGTTCTGTAGGTGTCGCTGAGTAGTATGATACCCATTTTATGGATCCACAATCCATGGGTAAGGCTGTATAGTGATATAAGTATGCTCCCAATAAAAGGTTAGTCTAATACATTCACAGTGCAATTAACTGATTTTATTTAATTTATTTTCTATTAACTAATTATTGTATTTTGTTGAATTTGTCACATTCGAACCTTGTTTAGCCTTATAGTCCATGATTTCACTATTTGACTTGCCTAGTTAAATAAATAAAAATACTTTCAATGAGGGACGTTTATTTAAGGCGGCTAGCTTCATATAGGGCATGCCCGGGAGCCAGCCCGGTTCCAAAACAAACGCAATCAACTTTCACCAGGTTGACCACACCAACAACATTACCAAATGAAATGTTTAGAAAAAAACTTTGCGATGCAACGCGTAACAAACCTGTTCTATGTAACTTTATCTCCGGTTTCAGGAGGATATCAAGCAGCTTCTGTAGACGGGCGTTCTCCTCTTTCGATAGGGAATGTTTTCCCTGGTACTTTGTTATAGTTTTTTCAACGGCTCTAAACAACTCAGGAGCCGCTCTAAATCCCTGGTTGAAAATCAATCCCAACAACTCTATTTTAGACATTTCTCCGAGAATCCTAGCTAAATTATGGAATGCTTGGTAAACTAGCTAGAAGTTTATTTCTTTCGGCCACGTGGAAGGCGGTAAGCGCACGACGAATCACTTCAGAGAGGACAAGTACACAACCCAACAACGCGGGCCCCGGTTGCTTTCCCTGGACACAAACGATGACCAATCCGAGAGCATGAAATTAAACTGGAACGCCTTCTTGTGCATATTATACACGTCATTGAGCAGCACCATCTGTCTGTTGGCTGGTGTAGGAACAGATGAGTAGTGTTACAAAGTATACTGCATTTATACTCTAGTGTGGTTGGTGGCGGTAATGCAACAAATATTGGATGTCAATCGCCATCAATGTACCTCGTCGAAGAAGACGCCCACATTCAGTTGCAATATTATGAATGTCTAAAATGATAATAATCTTGATTTTGACTTTAGTGATCATAGCTTTATACAATGCAGGTTGGTAATATATCAAAATATGTGGATGTATCATTTTGTAGTAGTAGTCTATAATAGGGCTAGCCTTTAGTAGCCCTTGATCATGACACTCAAAACAGATACATTAAGTTAATATATTGTTTTATCTTTCTCGTTGATGAGCGATAAAGGCCATGTGTTACGAAAGCCGTATCGCAAGCGATGATTATTGACGTCGGGATTGTATTTCACATGAGCCACACGTGGGCGCCTTGAGTTTTCTAGCGCTAAGTCCTTATATAATGTCCCAACGCATGAAGGAAGTCTCAGTAGACAGGGGCGGTAGCCGGAACTGGTTGCCGGTTGGTACCTCCAAATATTTGTATAACTAAGCCAATATAGACCACAGCCTGTCGTTTACAATGGGAACAAATTACTCATAGTGGGCAGAACAAGCAAGGAGGTGGGCAGAGCCATGCACGAGCTAGCGAGATCCTATTAGCCCGTTCTAGCATACATCTGCATATTTCCGCCTACTGTGAAATTCACGTGTACAATAACGCAATTCGCCTTTTCCATCCCTTCTAAACAACCCAATTTTTTACGACTGTGGCAAAGGTTAAAGTGTACAAAAAGTAGTTTACTCTGTTCATAACCGATTGTAGTTTTGGGAACAGAAAACTGTACTGAGATCAAATGTTTAATTGATGAGAAAATTTGCAGAAATTAAAAATCTATCTCCTTCCATCTTTTCCCACTGCCGGCCACTGGGCTTCCTCTCACAACTATATTTGGTAGTGAGGGGAAACACCAAGCGGATTTTCACATTTATACATCTTGTGAAATATCTGTTTCATTGTTCTATCTGTGGTACCTCTGGTTCAAGCCCCAGGCCAGGTGAAAAAAGGGAAGGCAGTAGCCTAGTTGTGAGAGGTGAGCCAGCAGCTGGTGGGTTGCCAGTTCAAGTCAAATTTTATTGGTCACACACATGGTTCACATGCTTCTAGTTCTGATAGGGCAGTAATATCTAACAATTCCACAATTCCGGGTCTGGTGGGAAAAATCTGGTGGAGAGCTGGCAATGGAGGGTGGTATCAAATCATAATAGATGCCATTGCCTGCTGTTGTGCCCTTGAGCAAGGAATGACAACTGGTCCACAGGGCGCCCAGTGTGGCAGCCCCCTGCTCCAACCTCTCCAATTTGTATATGTACAGTCGTGGCCAAAAGTTTTGAGAATGACACATTAATTTCCACAAAGTTTGCTACTTCAGTGTCTTTAGGTATTTTTGGCAGCTGTTACTATGGAATACTGAAGTATAATTACATGCATTTCATAAGTGTCAAAGGCTTTTATTGACAATTACATGAAGTTGATGCAAAGAGTAAATATTTCCCTTCTTTTTCAAGACCTCTGCAATCTGCCCTGGTATGCTGTCAATTAACTTCTGGGCCACATCCTGACTGATGGCAGCCCATTCTTGCATAATCAATGCTTGGAGTTTGTCAGAATTTGTGGGTTTTTGTTTGTCCACCCACCTCTTGAGGATTGACCACAAGTTCTCAATGGGATTAAGGTCTGGGGAGTTTCCTGGCCATGGACCTTAAATATCGATGTTTTGTTCCCTGAGACACCTTATGGCAAGGTGCTTCATCATGCTGGAAAAGGCCTTATTCGTCACCAAACTGTTCCTGGATGGTTTGGAGAAGTTGCTCTTGTAGGATGTGTTGGTACCATTCTTTATTCATGGCTGTGTTCTTAGGCAAAATTGTGAGTGAGCCCACTCCCTTGGCTGAGAAGCAACCCCACACATGAATGGTCTCAGGATGCTTTACTGTTGGCATGACACAGGACTGATGGTAGCGCTCACCTTGTCTTCTCCGGACAAGCTTTTTCCGGATCCCCCAAACAATCGGAAATGGGATTCATCAGAGAAAATGACTTCACCCCAGTCCTCAGCAGTCCAATCCCTGTACCTTTAGCAGAATATTAGTCTGTCCCTGATGTTTTTCCTGGAGAGAAGTGGCTTCTTTGCTGCCCTTCTTGACACCAGGCCATCCTCCAAAGGTCTTCGCCTCAGTGTGCGTGCAGATGCACCTGCCTGTTGCCATTCCTGAGCAAGCTCTGTACTGGTGGTGCCACAATCCCGCAGCTGAATCAACTTTAGGAGACGGTCCTGCTGCTTGCTGGACTTTCTTGGGTGCCCTGAAGCCTTCTTCACAACAATTGAACCGCTCTCCTTGAAGTTCTTGATGATCCGATAAATGGTTGATTTAGGTGCAATCTTACTGGCAGCAATATCCTTGCCTGTGAAGCCCTTTTTGTGCAACGCAATGATGACGGCACGTGTTTCCTTGCAGGTAACCATGGCTGACAGAGGAAGAACAATGATTCCAAGCACCACCATCCTTTTGAAGCTTCCAGTTTGTTATTCGAACTCAATCAGCCTGACAGAGTGATGTCCAGCCTTGTCCTCGTTAACACTCACACCTGTGTTAACGAGAGAATCACTGACATGATGTCAGCTGGTCCTTTTGTTGCAGGGCTGAAATGCAGTGGAAATGTTTTTGGGGGATTCAGTTCATTTGCATGGCAAAGAGGGACTTTGCAATTAATTGCAATTCATCTGATCACTCTTCATAACATTCTGGAGTATATGCAAATTGCTATCATACAAACTGAGGCAGCAGACTTTGTGAAAATTAATATTTGTGTCATTCTCAAAACTTTTGGCCACGACTGTGTGGTTCTTTCGAAAAAGTTGGGATTAAAGTGGAAGTTTTGTGTTCATTTGACCAATAAATTGATCTTAATTATAACATCAGTTTTAAGAGGGGCTGTAAATTCTCCTTCAAATCCGTGGGTGAATATTAACTGGCGTCCTTTCCTAGAAGTAACTAATACATTATGCTGAGTGCTTATACTTCTCGAATCTGGGTCAGACTGAGTGTGTGTCCGAAATGGCATGCTAGTCCCAAAATAGTGCACTATTTATGACCAGGGCCGACATATGGCTCTGGTCAAAAGTAGTGCACAATATAGTGAATAGGGACAGACCTGACACACCCCTCTGACATACGTAATACAGTTGCTAGATAGAGTGGGGTGTAATGTGGGATATAGGCCTATTATATAGAACCATAAGGACTAGAAAAGTAAAACGCAAAAAATATGTATCTGGGATATACACTGAGTGTACAAAACATTAGGAACACCTTCCTAATGTTGAGTTGTACCCCCTTCTGCCCTTAAAGAGCCTCAATACATTGGGGCATGGACTCTACAAGGTGTTGAAAGCATTTAACAGGGATGCTGGCCCATGTTGACTCATGCTTCCCAGGGTGTTTTCTATGGAGCCAGATAGCTGCCAAAAGTTTGAACATACATAGTGCTAGGTTCGTAAGAAAATCCATACATAAATTGTTAGGATTGTAAGAAAACCCATGCGTGAAACATGAAACGTAAATGGGAAATTTCATCTGTGAGCAAACAAACACCATGTTACGATTATGGTCTAACATTTTAGGCTTGAACAAATCTTGTGTTGCAATTCTGACGTACAATAATACCCTTCAGAGTTTTGGCAGTTTCATCTCACCAACAAAAAATGTATACAAAACGGCCTGTGAGGAGTGCAATGCGAACAAGTATAGCACATTATTTAAAAAAGTCAGGGAAACCAGAAAGAGGTATCCTGCATGTTTTCAAGTTAAAAGTCTCCATTCTCTATTACACCTCAGTTGAATTTACTTCACATTTAGGTAGCTAATGTCATGGATTTCTTTGCCAGCGCAAGTCTAGATAGCACTAGCTGTGTTATGCCTACAACAGTAAAGTTTCAGTCCACTAGGTGTATCTCTCTACAGTATGGGCATATCTCTGGGAGACGTGGACATCCCCATGCATGCACTTTATCGAAATGTTACTAATTTAATATTGCACCATCCCATTCACTGGGCTCTGTCTGTAATCATAACCAGTAGGATATACCAAGAATAATGAAACATAGAAGAATAATAATAGATGTTTTGTGAATCTTTTAATTATGTATGACCACTGGAGTCTTTGCCATCCAAAATATTTTTGTTATAGAATATTTTGAAATGTATTTCATCACTCAAAATCTTGTCAAAGCATATTCTCGACCTAAACTGGGACATGCTTAACACTCCGGCCATCCTACAATCTAAGCTTGATGCCCTCAATCTCACACAAATTATCAATGAACCTACCAGGTAGAATGCCAAATCCATAAACACGGGCACCCTCATAGATATCATCCTAACCAACTTGCCCTCCAAATACACCTCTGCTGTTTTCAACCAAGATCTCCGCGATCACTGCCTCATTGCCTGCATCCATAATGGGTCTGCGGTCAAACGACCACCCCTCATCACTGTCAAACGCTCCCTAAAACACTTTTTTTTTTTGCATTAGCATCGAATAGCCCCCGTGATATTCAACTTTTCAGGGAAGTTAGGAAAGCTAAGGCTAGCTTTTTCAAGCAGAAATTTGCATTCTGTAGCACAAACTCCAAAAAGTTCTGGGACACTGTAAAGTCCATGGAGAACAAGAGCCCCTCCTCCCAGCTGCCCATTGCGCTGAGGCTAGGAAACACTGTCACCACCGATAAATCCACTATAATTGAGAATTTCAATAAGCATTTTTCTACAGCTGGCCATGCTTTCCACCTGGCTACCCCTACCCCGGTCAACAGCCCTCCACCCCCCACAGCAATTCCCCCAAGCCTCCCCATTTCTCCTTCACCCAAATCCAGATAGCTGATGTTCTGAAAGAGCTGCAAAATCTGGACTCCTACAAATCAGCCGGGCTAGACAATCTGGACCCTCTCTTTCTAAAATGATCTGCCGAAATTGTTGCAACCCCTATTGCTAGCCTGTTCAACCTCTCTTTCGTATCGTCTGAGATTCCCATAGATTGGAAAGCTGCCGTGGTCATCCCCCTCTTCATAGGGGGAGACACTCTAGACCCAAACTGCTACAGACCTATATCTATCCTACCCTGCCTTTCTAAGGTCTTCGAAAGCCAAGTTAACAAACAGATCACCGACCATTTCGAATCCCACCGTACCTTCTGCGCTATGCAATCTGGTTTCCGAGCTGGTCATGGGTGCACCTCAGCCACGCTCAAGGTCCTAAACGATATGATAACCGCCATCGAGAAGAGACAATACTGTGCAGCCGTATTCATCGACCTGGCCAAGGCTTTCGACTCTGTCAATCACCATATTCTTATCGGCAGACTCAACAGCCTTGGTTTCTCAAATGATTTCCTCGCCTGGTTCACCAACTATTCTCTGACAGAGTTCAGTGTGTCAAATCTTGCGGAATTATTTTAAATAAATATAGCCTCTAAATAAATGTTAAACAATATAGTTTAAGAAGCACATGCAGTGGCTGATAAAGAAAACAGATCTGGCAGTAAGAATAGGCTATAGATAGTCTTGACCATTTGGGACCCCTTGGCAATTTCGCTCAGGACAGGTTACAGTCAAGACTTAATCAATATTTTGTTAAGTCTCATTTATTGATATGGATATAGCCTCTGCGTGATGGAATTGTGCAACGTAAATGGTTTTAACAAGCCTACATACAGAGTGGAATTCATTAATACAACAGTCAAAATGCCTAATATAAGGCCTACAGTCTGTGTTCCCAAATACTGGAAAAAGTGTGATTCATTAGTTTACATGATCACTACAGTAGCCCCACGCGGCTATACAAATGTATTATGCAATAATATGGCCATTAAATAACACACAACAGCATGGCATATTCAGATAGTGGAATAAGCCTAAATCATATTTACTTTCTATTTTGCAGCTCAGGCAGTTTTTCTAGACAATGCTCTTCTGTGTCTTCATAGTATCATTCTCAAACAAGTCATTTGCTGAAGGCCCAAGCCTATAGTATGCCATCTACTAATATAACGTCATTATCTAATTGCGTTCTAAAACAAGCTCTAGACTTTCATTTTGGAAATGAAACCGGAAGCTGCAAAGCATCTCTAACATCTGGGCTAGAGTTGCGTGATTGACTAGTTAACTTTGACTAGCTACGTTTGGTTCATGTTCTTTGCACATGCCACATTCCTGACAAAGGTTTGTACAGATAAAAAAAGATCTGTAACCGAGTAAAGGGAGACTTAATGTAAGAATTGATAGAATTCATTGTCGTAACATAGGGTTTGTACATTTACAGATCTAATTTAACAGTTATGTTCCATGTTTAACACATGGCTTTTCTTACGATCCTAACAATTTATCTAAGGATCGTAAGAAAATATAAACGATAGATACGTTCAACCTTTTGGTAGCTATCTGGCTCCATAGTTTTCACACTTGGTCCCTTTCAGCCACATTTTGTAAACGCAGTGCGGTTCGCAGTGCGGTTCGCTTCACGAGTGGTGGTCTGTGTTCGGTTTGCTTGAATTCTGTGGTCCGGTTCCCTTTTTAAGGGCAATGTGAACACAAAGCTCCACACACTAGACTACTGCAATGCTGTTTCCCCTGTCCTAAATCCCCTTCACATTGGAGAGAAGTTGATGATGTGCAGGTTCGCAGATTTTTTTTTTGCTGTTTTTGGATATTGATTAGCGATTGTCAGAATGTACAGGCATTCCAAAATATGTTTAGAGTTTTATACTGACTCGATGTTCAGATTATTTGTTTGCAATATGTTAATCTATATGTTGAGAGCGTCATAAACTGTTTATTCGATTGTGTGGGTGAATAGTGTGAGAAGACAACATATTTGATGAAAATCACAACATAGGGTACAAAATCCATTCTAGCTCTTAAAGGGGCAGTAGCCTACATTGGGTGCAACATTTTCAATTGGCCTACAGCATTATTTAACCTGCATTTATTCTACTGGTATTTAATCTGTTACCAATAATATTTACATGTTAATATTATCTTCTGATTACAATTATTATGTCTAATCTTTTACCTAAATGCAATCTATTAGCTTCCAAAATGTACATAGATATATCTAACTTTCCTATAACACATTCTGATGGAAGGGCTTGTCTTGTACTTTTACCCAGAGTGCATTGAGTGAATGTTAGAACAATTCTTGGTTCCTTTATAAACATAGCAATGTGAACGCAAGGAGGACTCAGATTTCAAAAAAGGTGAAATGAACTGCCAAAAGAGTTGAGTCCTCATTCCAAGGCAAGGTTAGTGTGAATACAAAGACAACCAAGTTCTTTAGCTTTATTTTTATCCCAGAGTTCACTTTAAAGAGGACTGAGATTGATTATTTTAAACAGGACTATATGTGAAAACACCCCCACAGTTGTGTTAAGTTGGCTGGATGTCCTTTGGGTAGTGGACCATTCTTGATAAACAACGGAAACTGTTTAGAGTGGAAAAACCCAGCAGCGTTGCAGTTCTTGACGCACTCAAACCGATGTGCCTGGCACCTACTACCATACCCCGTTCAAAGGCACTTAAATGTTCTGTCTTGCCCATTCACCCTCTGAATGGCACACATACACAATCCATGTCTCAAGGCTTAAACACTCTTTTATAACCTGTCTCCTCCCCTTCATCTACACTGATTTGAAGTGGATTTAACAAGTGAAATCAATAAGGGATCATAGCTTTCACCTGGATTCATCTGGTCAGTCTGTCGTGGAAAGAGCATGTTTTGTACATTCAGTGTATGTTACTGTTAGTTCAGTGACAAAATATTGATTATGTGAATGATATCAGAAACCACAAAGGGGTGAACAGTGTGAAATTAGATAAAACATTTTGCTGTCAATTTATTCATATTGTTAAAGGGAAGGACAAACATTTCAACAGAAATAAGAACCAGGCACCTGAGTCTATATCTTATCCGACCACAGCCAAGACAGACATATTGACACACCAGAAAAACAAATATACACAGCATTGTCTTGAGATTCTAACTGTCTAAAGCTGATGGGAGTAAGGAGTGGACTATGGTTTTAAGACTTTCTGTTTTCCCGATCAACCATTCATCGACATTGCCACATGATAGCGTTGTAATCTGTATACACCTCTTTCATAACTTCTCAAATGTTTAAACATACCAATCTGTATATTTACCAAGAGTAAACCTCACACAGGGGAGTTGGGGGCCTCTACAGGTCAAAGGTCAAATAAGGGTGCTTATATTTGTCATTTTTCACACACGTACAAGTCTGTAACCTGTACAAGTGTGTGGTGTGAAATAGAGATGTGATTTTTGCATATCCCACTCCCCCGGAGACACCCTTGGAGAGTGGGGCCACGGCAATGGTCCAATGTAATTTCATTGAAATTACGTGGAAACAACGTTGATTCAACCAGTTTGTGCCCAGTAGGTAGTCCTTGACAGCCTCCACTGGTGCAGAATTATCATTATTTGGCTAAGGGGCTGCTGTCCCATTTCACATGCACCGGCTTTAAATAGTTTAGTGGACCAGCCCATGTGACCCTGGTGGGACAGTGTGTCAGAGATACTTGGGCCGATTTATGGTCCCAGTCTGCCCTTGCTTCATCACAACAGTTCTGCATACGGTTTGAGTCACACTGTGGGAAATGTTCAGATGTGTTCTAAATGTGTGTCGAGTGTACTGTACGTATGCATGGGGGTCAATTATAGTCTGTTAGGTTTTATTTTTGCTTTATTTGTTGAAAGATTGTAGGAAATGACAGTTTGACTGTAGTATATTATCAGAAAAAGAGATTCATAGACAATTTTTGTTAACCATATTTAACATACTGTACATGGCTATTATGAATCTGGAGGCATTGCTACAAAATACATCTAAAATCAGCTTCATTTACACCAAATAAAATAATAAAAGTTGTTAACAGTAATCACACCAAGCAATGGTCCACAGCCTTGTAACTGGGTATTCTGTATTTTATTAGGATAACCCATTACTCTTCCTGGGGTCCACGTAAAACATGAAACATGACATAATACAGAACTTTAATAGCCAAGAACAGTTATTTGAACACAGGGCTTTGAACTATTTTGTGCTCAAACAGCGTACTGTACAAGATGCAACCGTAGTATGGCAAATATGTAGAAACGTCACAAAACATATTGGATAAATAATATTGTGTATATTGTGTGCTCTATTGAAGGGTCTGCCTTAAACTAACTGACCCTCATAGGCTAATTATAAAACATACTCACCTGTTAATATAATTTTAATAAGAATGTAAAAAAATATATACATTTATTTTGATCAAATCTGAATAGAACGAGGAATATACTGAATTCAAAGTCTTTATTTTGTGTCAACGTTTATATTCTACTTTTTACCCACAAATCATTTTACCAAAAATGGTTACCTTTTGTCATTTGTGTCATCTACATGTAGTCTCAGATGAGGCATAATGACAAATAATGAAACTTAATTGTCGAGCACTTTAGACACTGAAATATATTTTCACATGGAACGTAACTGTTAAATTAGATCTGTAAATGCACAAACCCTATGTTACGACAATGAATTCTATCAATTCTTACATTACGTCTCCCTTTACTCGGTTACAGATCTTTTTTATCTGTACAAACCTTTGTCAGGAATGTGGCATGTGCAAAGGACATGAACCAAACGTAGCTAGTCAAAGTTAACTAGTCAATCACGCAACTCTAGCCCAGATGTTAGAGATGCTTTGCAGCTTCCGGTTTCATTTCCAAAATGAAAGTCTAGAGCTTGTTTTAGAACGCAATTCGATAATGACGTTATATTAGTAGATGGCATACTATAGGCTTGGGCCTTCAGCAAATGACTTGTTTGAGAATGATACTATGAAGACACAGAAGAGCCTTGTCTAGAAAAACYGCCTGAGCTGCAAAATAGAAAGTAAATATGATTTAGGCTTATTCCACTATCTGAATATGCCATGCTGTTGTGTGTTATTTAATGGCCATATTATTGCATAATACATTTGTATAGCTGCGTGGGGCTACTGTAGTGATCATGTAAACTAATGAATCACACTTTTTCCAGTATTTGGGAACACAGACTGTAGGCCTTTATATTAGGCATTTTGACTGTTGTATTAATGAATTCCACTCTGTATGTAGGCTTGTTAAAACCATTTACGTTGCACAATCCCATCACGCAGAGGCTATATCCATATCAATAAATGAGACAAAACGAAATATTGATTAAGTCTTGGCTGTAACCTGTCCTGAGCGAAATTGCCAAGGTGTCCCAAATGGTCAAGACTATCTATAGCCTATTCTTACTGCCAGATCTGTTTTCTTTATCAGCCGCTGCATGTGCTTCTTAAAATATATTGTTTAACATTTATTTAGAGGCTATATTTAGAGATGAGGCATAATGACAAATAATGAAACTTAATTGTCGTGCACTTTATAGACACTGAAATATATTTTCACAGGTCTCAACCAATTGTATTATTTATTATCATTGGCTGTTTCTCCCCCTGACAAACCAGCCAGACTAAAACAGACCAGAAAGTCCTAATGGTATGCAGCAAAATAGAACACTACAAACAGGATGGTGTATAACAGTGTTTTTGAGGGATTATGCCAAGAAAATGATTCTCTCCACCACATTATATTGCTCCTGGTGCTATCCTGCCCTCCCTCCACTAGGGGCAGTGTACTTGTAGGCTGATGCTCCACTGTCTCTGTGTCTGGCTGATCTTCCTGGTTGCTCGGGTGCTCCTCATCCATAGACTCACTGATGGGCGTCATGGACGGTTTGCTGCCTCTTCTGCTTATGGAGGGCCGTTTCCCAAGACTCAAGGCTAAGTCCTTGTTTCGTAGCTTCTGCACTGCCCTTAGACTGGGCATGTACAGCTCCATCTCATCCTCTGACAGAGACTCTGTGGAAGCATGGTCCTCCTCGCCCTCCGCTTCATCCTCGTTCCCACTGGCAGATTTATCCGATTGAATGCAGGACTCCTCTTCTCCATTGATTGATTCCATTTCTTCACCTCCAGGATGCTTGGTGTGCCTTACGTCATTGATAGCTTCTTTGTGGCAAAGATTTGACACTTCATTTGTCATTAATGTATTATCTTCTGAGCTTGATTTTTCTGTGACCTTTACATTTGTGCTCTTACCACCCTCACCCTCATTCATATTGTCCATGTTCATGCTAAACTCGTCTACCAACTCATTTTGATCATCTACTACAATTTCCTTTACTTCTACATCTGCAGTTTCTTCCTCTACAATCTCCTCTTCCTCTACAATCTCCTCCTCCTCCTTCTCTTCCTCTACAATCTCCTCCTCCTCCTTCTCTTCCTCTACAATCTCCTCCTCCTCCTTCTCTTCCTCTACAATCTCCTCCTCCTCCTKCTCTTCCTCTACAATCTCCTCCTCCTCCTCCTCTTCCTCTACAATCTCCTCCTCCTTCCACTCTATCCACTTAACATCCTCCTCCTTTAAATCCTCCATTTCCCCCTCTCCCTTCACCACCACCTCTCCTTCCTTCACCATTCCTTCTATCTTTTCCCGTTTCATAATTTCTTCTTTCTCCTTCTCCACTTCCTCCTCTGTTTCCTCCACCTCCCCTGTCTCCTCCAATTCCTTTGTCCCAACCACCATCTTCTCTTCCACAACTATCTCCTCTTCTTCTATTTCCCATTCGTCCTCCTCCACATATTCCCCCATCATGTCCTCCTCTTCCTCTTCCACAGTCCCCTCCCAGTCTTTTACTATTCGATTTTCCTTTAGAAATGGTTGTCCATTACTTGCGTCTATCTCCTTCTTTGTAGGAGCTAAATACTTCTTATTGTTCATCATTACCAGTTCAACTTCCTTATGAATATCTTCTTCTTTAAACTTTGAGCCCTTGTCAGTGTCTTTATCATAATCATACATCACATAGTTTGACATCTCTCCATCTATATCAAAATAATCCTCGTTGTCAATAGAATGCCGGTTGTCTTCATTGCATAAAGTGTTTGACACTTCAAATGATAGTTCATCCTTCACTTGATCTGTTTGTTTTCTCATCATTAATTTCTCCAATGATGTCCATTCCTTAATGACAATGGAATCATCTTTCAATGCTGTCCCACTGGTTTCTTCCTCCAGTGTGTCCGTACAGGGCACAGCAAAGTTTTGGTGCTCAGTGGTGATCTTTTCCTCTGTCTCTGTCGTTGAAGTGAAAACTTTTAGGTCAGCATCCACAGGCTCTAGCATGGCTATAGGTGTGTCTACTATTTCTGTGAATGGGCTTGTTGACCATTCATCTGTGTTGGCTGAGAGAGGGTTCTCCATTTCATCTGACTCATCAGGTCTCTCATATCCACAACTGGCCCCCTGCAGAGTCATCTCGGCAGAGACATGCTTTGACCCCATTTCAGTTTGTGACTGTAGGAAACTGCCTTGTGTTGCGTCTATCAGAGTTTGTGTTTGTGAAAGTGCTGTGTCTACTGGAGTTTGTGAAGGTGTTGTGTTTGGTAATGGGGTTTGTGTTTGTGAAAGCTTACTGTCCTGGTGCATCTGGGTCTGAGGAGGCAGAATGTTCTCCTCAGACCCCTGGAGGCCTGAGCTCACATTGAGGATTTGTGCCCTGAGAGCAGCAGCAGTGTTCAGGGCAGTGTGAGTCCTGAGAAGACCTCCTGCCTCTTCTGACAGAAGTTTAGGTTTAGACTCTCTTTCTGTACTTAATCCAGAGCTGAAGTGTTCTGGGTTTGATTTAAGTGACCCGTGTTGATATACAGGCTTCTCTTCAGGTGTTCCACGAGTATCAGCTGAAACACAGGAGTGAGTTTCTACTTCCTCTGTGGATGGGTAACTCTGGGCTGTGCAGGCTGTTGAATCCCATTCATGCAATTGACCACTTGTTCGATTCCCTCTATGGGTGAAGCTCGGACTCCCACTCTCCACTCTACAAAACCCCTGACAGTATGGTGGGGCCACAACATTACCAAACATAAAGCTATTGTACTGGCTGCCTGGGACTGAGCCTGCTGTGCTGTTCTCCAACCTGACAATGTCATCTGAATGTATTATGTCTGTGCTGATTGCAGATCCTCCCTTCTCCGTTTCCATCTGCATCAGAGTACTTCCCTCCACACTGGAAACAGACGTATCACCATTTTGGCTCACAGCAGCAGGTTGATCAGTTGAATCTGACTTGCTGCTGGGGATCAGTGAGGCCTGTTTCCCTCTCAGCTCTGATGGGGCTGATCGGAACGTTGGGTCTATTTTCTCAGATTTCACTGACTCCTGCCAAGACGTGCTGTCTGGGATACCAGGAGACAGTTTGCACGTAGACAGAGAATCTGTTGCCTGCAGCCCAAACTCTTTCCTGCCCTGTGGTGGCAGTGGTTGTACCTCAGGCCTATTTGAAAGCTTTTCCTGTGGGAATGTGCTTTCCTGTGGGATATGTGATGATTCCACTGCTCCCTTCTCTTTCTCTTGGGTCTCATCCTCTCTCTGGGTGAGGTAGTCCCGCACCTTCGCCAATCGTGCTGCCTTTCGTCGGTTTCTTCTGCTGGAGTTCCGGCTGCTCTCAACCTGTCAAACAACAAGAAGGATAGATTCAGTTCCTCTTTCCCACACAATGCCTCCTCAATGGTTAGGCTTGTTTGGTGAGGATGATATCTAGAGAGGCACGTTCAGATTAAATATTGTTCATGATTAAGCAAAAACATATTTATATACATTTAATCTTGGTCCCCGAACAAAATCTCACATGAGCACTGGCCTCTGGCCAGTAACATTATAATGTGTTTGTTTGTCACGACTCACGAGAGACTAATATACATTTAAAAGAGAGCGTGTTACCAATGCAATGTATAGTTCAGTCACTCATGTGACCACGTAAGACCCCTCTTAGCTCCTGTAAAGCAAAATGTATAAATACTTGGCATTTAACTCTTTCAGGGGGACACAAACTGTATGTCCTCAAGTGTCATAAAGATGCAACTAGGACAGAATGTTAAAGTAATGACCCTAAGTGCTCAGACAGCAGCGATCACATGACATATTGAGAAAGAGCAACAGGGTTCACACTATCTTGTTTCAGAGGTCACCCCAAAATGTTTAAGCCTAACCATAGCATTTTACCATGCTATTTACTGTAAATTTAAAAAGTAACTAAATTAAACCCTGTTCAAACCCTTAATTAAACTAAATTAAACCCTCCTTGAAGGCCACAATAACAAGAAAATCACTATTCTTTAAAAAAGATATCCATACAGTACCAGTCAAAAGTTTGGACACACCTACTCATTCAAGGGTTTTTCTTTATTTGTACTATTTTCTACATTGTAGAATAATATTGAAGACATCAAAACTATGAAATAACCCATGTGGAATCATGTAGTAACCAAAAAAGTGTTAAACAAATCAAAATAGATTTAATATTTGAGATTCTTCAAAGTAGCTACCCTTTGCCTTGATGACAGCTTTGCACACTCTCAACCAGCTTCACGAGGTAGTCACCTGAAATTCATTTCAATTAACAGGTGTGCCTTATTAAAAGTTCATTTGTAGAATTTCCACCCTTTACCTTCATGAAAACTTTGCACACTCTTGGCATTCTCTCAACCAGCTTCACCTGGAATGCTTTTCCAACCGTCTTGAAGGGGTTCCCCACATATGCTGAGCACTCTCTTGATCAAATAGCCCTTACACAGGCTGTCAGTGTGTTGGGTCATTGTCCTGTTGAAAACAAATGATAGTCCCGCTAAGCGCAAACCAGATTGGATGACGTATCACTGCAGAATGCTGTAGTAGTCATGCTGGTGAAGTGTGCCTTGAATTCTAAATAAATTACCGACATTGTCACCAGCAAAGCACCCCCACACCACCTCCTCCATGCTTCACGGTGGGAACCACACATGCAGAGATCATCCGTTCACCTACTCTGCGTCTCACAAAGACACAGCATTTGGAACCAAAAATCTCAAATTTGGATTTATCAAACAAAAGGACAGATATCCACCCGTCTAATGTCCATTGCTTGTGTTTCTTGGCTCGAGCAAGTCTCTTCTTATTATTGGTGTCCTTTAGTAGTGGTTTCTTTGCAGCAGTACGACCATGAAGGCCTGATTCACGCAGTCTCCTCTGAACAGTTGATGTTGAGATGTGTCTGTAACTTGAACTCTGCGAAGCATTTATTTGGGCTGCAATGTTTGAGGCTGGTAACTCTAATGACCTTATCCTCTGCAGCAGACCTCTGCAGAAGTCCTCTGGGTCTTCCTTTCCTGTGGCGGTCCTCATGAGAGACAGTTTGATCATAGCGCTTGATGGTTTTTGTGACTGCACTTGAATAAACTTTCAAAGTTCGTGAAATTTTCCAAATTGACTGACCTTCATGTCTTAAAGTAATGGACTGTCGTTTCTATTTGCTTATTTGAGCTGTTTTGCCATAATATAGACTTGGTATTTTACCCAAATAGGGCTATCTTCTGTATAACACCCCTACCTTGTCACAACATAACTGATTAGCTCAAACGCATTAAGAAGGAAATAAATTCCACAAATTAACTTTTAACAAGGCACACCTGTTAATTTAATTGCATTTCAGGTGACTACCTCCTGAAGCTGGTTGAGAGAATGCCAAGAGTGTGCAAAGCTGTCATCAAGGCAAAGGTTGGCAACTTTGAAGAATCTCAAATATAAAATATATTTTGATTTGTTTAACACTTTTTTGGTTACTACATGATTCCATATGTGTTATTTCATAGTATTGATGTCTTCACTATTATTCTACAATGTAGAAAATAGTACAAATAAAGAAAAACCTTTGAATGAGTAGGTGTGTCCAAATGTTTGACTGGTACTGTGTGTGTGTGTGTATATATATATATATATATATTTGTTTTAATTAGACCTTTATTTTAATAAGGAGTCTCATCGAGACCCAGTGTCCTTTTTAAGCCCTGCAAAGGCCCATTTGAAAAAGTTACGTAAAAGTTATGTAAATCTATGTATCACAAAGACTTATGTTGTACGAAAACACTAGATAAATGACACATCATTAGATGTTCCGAAATCCAAATGCCACAGGTATTACTCACCATTAATTTCTGACGATCATCTTGGAGTGCTCCTGACTGAGACTCAGAAGTGTTCACACTAGCCATCTTTCCTCCACGGTTGTGTAGGTCTAGAGAGGAATAATTGACATTAGTTTAGGATTTATTCCAGTTGGTTTTAGTTAATTCATCTAATTGATTTTATCCGCAGTACGTCTGAGTCGTTTGACTTTTGAATGATTTAGTACAATGAATGATTACCTGAAGATTCAGCATTGGTTGACGACCAGTTTTCATCACAGGGAAACTCATAACTGTAAATAAATTAAATGAAAGCTCGGGCAAAAAGACCCCAACAACAATTGTCCAACATTTACTGTAATATCATTTTTTAATAAACTGTCATTTTATTTATCTTTAGGAAGTAAAAATATATAGATTTTTGGGATGAAAAAGGGGTGTATGTTAAGGTGAGGCAATATTAATATGAAAGCATTGTGTAGCTGTCACTTTACTGGACCACTAGACTGGACCACACATAACCCCTCTATTCATTTGATTAAAAAAGTACTAGCATTCAATCATTCCATCAATCGACACTCAAAACAAACCTGTTTTGATTAATCTGACCATCCTCACCTGATGGCTTTCAGGATGCTTTTCCTGCGCCCGCTTTTGTCTTTTTGTGGTTTCTCTTTCGACTCCTTGATTTTCTGGTGACAAAACATCACATAGTTCTGGTCACTATTGTTGGCCCAGAAAGTCCCAACAGGGGTCTCGTACCGGAGACAGAAGTCCACTCTGGCCCCCTTTTCCCCAAAGGGGGGCACCAGGGTGAGCTTGAATGAGAAGCAGTCAGTGTCTCCATCGCTGGACCCTGGTATGTACTCTGCCAGCAGGTCAAAGTGCGTGGCCCAGGCATCCAGAGAGGTGCGGATGTACACCATCTTATCAAAGGAGACATTGAGAACGCGGACCACCCCCCTTAGTATTGTAGTCTGGTGGAGTAACTCAATACTCTCCAGCTCTAGCTTCTGCTCCTGAACTCTCAGGACCATGGCTTCTTGGGATGGTGAAGGAGTGTATAATGAGGACAAGTAGTATTCCTCTACCTCTTTCTCTCCCTCCATGGCATTGAAGTTCAGCGGGATTGTTATGTCCCACGAGTCAAACTCTTTCACTTTTACCAGGTTTAGGCCGAGGGCGTCCGCAAAGGACACTCTCCGAGAGCTGGATGGGGTGAGCTCGAGCTCACAGTCCTTTAAGTCATCGGCGCTCCTTCTCCGTGGGAGAGGAGAGGACTTGGGCCTGATGCCACCGATCACCTCCGCGTCGTTCGCCTCATCCCCATCCCAGGTGATAAGCCCTGGGACACCCAGGAGGCTGCTGACCGCGGTGGGTATTGGTTCGACCGCAGCCATTGGCCTGTCTAGTGACAGAGTGAAGGGGAATCGCAGAGCCGAGTTCTCTGCTTTTCTCTGGCACTTGACATTCAACATGCTGTGACTAAACAGATGGATTCGAGTTACAGATGACATTGTAGCAAGTGCCAGCACTATAAATAGGTCAGAAGGGACTTCAACTATGCAGTGTGGGCTCAGGAGAATACTGAGAACATATCATCTCAATGCCTCTTCTTTGAGACACTACTTTGCAACAATGATATACATAGTAATACATTGGAATTATAGGCTGATTTCAACTAACTTCCCTATTTGATTCCAACTAATCTCGAGACCGAGAACCAGATCTCATGTGTGCGCTGTCACAAAAGACTATATTCAAACCAAAACAACGTTTTCTATGATAGTTTGTTGTTTCCTATGTGGAAAGTAATGTTCTTCAACTTCTCCTAATAAGGGTTGAAGGGTTAATCGTGTATTAAATACTGGATAAAACATGTTTGATTTGAAGATGATACTCCTTATAGACACTTCAGGTTAACTGCCAACACGCCCCAAAATGTTTCAAATATTAAAAGCCTTTTTTTTTCTATCATAATGTCCAAAATTCTGCACTCTGCAGAACATAACATACTTAGCCTTATCAGAAATAACATTCTTTAAGGGTTAACCCCATTGTGCAACTCAAAATGGCAAACAATGACCACCTAGCATCTTATCAGAATTCACTATGTACAGTTTCCTTTTTGATGATGAATGTTTCATCAGAGTGTACCTTTTATCTGTGTGAATGTGGCATGCCCAACCCAAATCATGCAGGGACTGAATGTGGTTAAGAAGAAAGTAGCTATAAAAGACTCAAACCGATCAAACCATCACAAGAAACACAAGTAGCCAAAAGCAGAAATGCCTTTCTACTAATACCAGACAGCATGTAGGAATGTTCTCTAAAGACACTCTTGTACTGCAAAGCTGACAACTGAAATTCACGACAAACAAACAGATATGGACACAGAGAAAGAGAAGTTAGAAGTACAGCCAGTAGAAGGGATGTTCAGAGAGGTAAAGGTAGGTGGAGTAATTTCCAAGGAGACAGAGATGGAAGAACTGTGGTCAGGGTCAGTCAGAGACCCTGACACTGTTCCAGTAAAGAGTGAGGTCCTCAAGACAGACCTCAGCACTGTTTGCGAGGACATCCCCACAGAAACATCCAGTCTGCCGGGTGACATTCAGTCCGAGCCCTCAGACAGAAACAAAACTTGTGAGGGAGAGGACACAATACATGGAGATCCAAATCCCTCTACAAAGCCCTCGCTCTCCTACGTCGCCCTGATCGCCAAAGTCATCCTCTCCTCCTCTCTGAAGCTCAACCTAGCCTCTATCTACAGTGCCATGGAGGAGCGGTTCCCCTACTTCAAGGCCCGGGGGTCGGGGGGTCAGGGCCAGGGCTGGAGGAACAGCGTGAGGCACAACCTGTCCTTAAACGAGTGCTTTGTGAAGGTAAAGTATACTGAACAAAAATATAAACGCAACATGCAACATTTTCAGTTCATATAAGGAAATCAGTCAATTGAAATACATTCATTAGGTCCTAATCTATGGAGTTCATGACTGGGCAGGAGGGCAGCCATGGGAGGGCATAGGCCAACCCATTTGGGAGACAGGCCCACCCATTGGGGAGCCAGGCTCAGCCAATCAGAATGAGTTTTTCCCAACAAACGGGCATTATTACAGATAGAAATACTCCTGTTTCATCAGCTGTCCGTGTGGCTGGTCTCAGACGATCCCGCAGGTGAAAAAGGCAGATGTCTAGGTCCTGGGCTGGCCTGGTTACACATGTTCTGTGGTTGTGAGGCCGGTTGGACGTACTGCAAATTTCTCTAAAATGACGTTGGAGGCGGCTTATGGTAGAGAAATTAACATTAAATTCTCTGGAAACAGCTCTGGTGGACGTTCCTGCAGTCAGCATGACAATTGCATGCTCCCATAAAACTTGAGACATCTGTGGCATTGGGTTGTGTGACAAAACTGCACATTTTAGAGTGACCTTTTATTGTCCTCAGCACAAGGGGACCTGTGTATTGATCATGCTGTTTAATCAGCATCTTGATATGCCACATCTGTCGGGTGGATGGATTATCTTGGCGAAGAAAAAATGCTCACTAACGGATGTAAACAAATTTGTGCACAAAATTTGTCAAAAATAATATTTCTGCGTACAAAACTTTTCTGGGATCTTTTATTTCAGCTCATGAAACATGGGACCAAAACTTTACATGTTGCATTTGTATTTTTGTTCTGTATAAAAGGACCATAATTGGAAATAAGCAATTGTTTTATCCTTGATAGTTAAAAAAAAAAAAAATATTGGCTGTATAGCCTATGTATTTAAAAAAAATATATAGTCAAAATTGTATCAAACTATAAATCAAGGTGGGCCGCTGCGAGGACGGGAAGGGCCACCATTGGGGCATCCACCCAGCCCACCTGGGTAACTTCCTGCTGGGGGACTTCAGGCAGCACAGGAAGGCCAGGAGGAGCAAGCACCAGAGGGAGCTGGAGGACGGGTACAGTACGGCTGGTTCTGGACAGAGCTAGGCTGTAGCCAGCGGGAGAGGCACTGTGGGGGTAGAAGTGGGCTGCATGGATCCTGGGGCTGGATGAAGTCACAGTACCCTCCACAGGAACCTAGAGGTTATTATGACACTACTGGGTTTGTGGACTGGACTTTGCCTTTCTATCACTCACAGAGGCTCCATGGAGGTGGAGTGGGATCTCTGGGAACTTATTACCCAATCGAGAGGTTCCTGGACTCTTATGACAGACCTATGCAACCGGAGACATGGTGCTATGATTGGCCCATGAAACCAACATGGAGACTGCATAGCTGGGACATACATGGCCCAAATCATGTGTGCATGACCGGGGAAAAGGAGTCATGTAACAGTGTGTTAGTGAGCCTGAACCCGCTCTACTCCCTGCCGGGCTGCCAATGGAGGTCCACAGTCTTCAAGAACATTATATTCCCTTAGCCAGTATTTTAAAATAAATGTATTTTACCAACCTGTTGTAAAGGATATTACAATCAGAAAACCAGATATGGGGGAAAATACAGATACATGTCTGACTACATTGTATCATGACTGACTATATTGAACTTCTTGTTTCTTTTGCTATCCCATACACTACATGTTTTACCCATGCACATTCACTGACACTTCTACAAACTCTGCATTTATCCAAATCTTTGTTGTTTGTATTTTATATAAAATGTTATGCACCTCTAGACTATTGATTGAATAAAATGTAATCATGCTTAAATTCCTTTATGCTGCTCTATTGGTGATCCAAACATAGTTGGCCTTGTTAGGTTAAACACAGTATCAACAAATAGGTTCAGGTAAAAAGAAGAACTGGAGCCGTATGTATTTATTGCATATCAGAAGTAATTGAACACAATGGGGGGAAAAAACACTGATAGAATTTTAAAAGAGAAACAATTATATTAAACCACAACAAACTTATCTTAATACATATTCACCAGTTTGCACCAATCCCCTCATTCTCGGTGTACATGAGACTGCACCATTGTCTCCAGATTTAAAATGACAGCTTTTGCAAGCGATGACAGTTGATTCAAAATGAGAACTTTCACTTAAATGGTACAGGGCATCAAAGCAATCAACTAATGTAACATTGAACTATGATCATACTCAAAGCAAAAACACCATCAATACACAAAATGGCCACCAAGAAGAAAATAAACAGGATTTCTGTTCCAAAAGTGTAATATACTCCTAAATGATTACGCCAGAATAACTAGCTTTCACAAGACCACATTTAACCCTCTTCTTTATTACATCATATTCAATTTAGAACCTGTCCTCTTCATCCCCACTGCTGTCCCCTCCTTGTCCGACAGTCATTTTAGAGTCATTCCCAAACATGATATAGCGAGCATTCTGGATGTGGATGTTTCCTGGTGGGTGACTCCACCCATGTTGCGGTGGTGTCACTGACGTATTGGACACATTTATAGGTGTACTTCCTAAAAATGGAGCAGTAAAGTGAGGCATTGCGGGAGTCGAAGGTTGATTGGAAAGTTGTTGTTGGAACAAATATCTCTGCATTCTTTCCATCTCTTGACCACGAATTAAATCCATTTGAAGCCTTTCCTCTAGTCGTAGTCTCTCCTGTCTCCTAACCTGCGCCCTCACTGCCTGCTCGCTCAACCACAACCTCCTCTGTTTAGCAATCCTTGCTGGAGCCATGGCCCTTTTTGCCTTTCTCTCAAAAGCATTACCTTCCTCTAACGGAATAAAGATCCTCAGAACTTTGGGCATGTTCTCTCGGGGCATACGGTTCTCCTGTGGCAGAAAAGGGATGACAGTGTTGTACTTGTGCAGGTTCTCAATGGCATTCATGAGCACAGAACTGGTTTCTACCTCCAGCAGACGGGTGTTGAAGTTGCGAGTAAGCATCAGGATAGTGAAGGCTGAATTGTTGATGGCATCCTCCACACACATGAGGGTGTTCCTGCCTGGGATGGCAAAGTCCTGAGAGAAGGTTGCTCCTTCACCACCAACTATAGACTTTAGTTCCTCTTTAAACTTCTCAGCCATATCCACATCCTCTGCTGCATGCAGGATGACAAAGGAGAAAAACACTTCCTCCTCATCCTCCTCCATCTTCTGATTTGGGGTTTTCAACGGAACACTTGCTGACACTGGTTCAGTGGTAGTTGGATGAGAAGTTGGCCTATTGGTGTTTGACGGAGGCACAAGGTTACTTTTTGGGCGTGGTTTGGAATGTGCGTTTGGACTCTCAGGGTTATCGAACTTAGTCTGAGCTGGAGTGAAATTGACAGGCGAAAGGGGTGAAACTCTCACCTCCTCTGACCCCGTTCTGTGTTCACAAGACACTGCAACACTAGTAACTCTGTCCATTTCTCCTTTAACAGGCTTAGGCACATTTTGTGTGGGTGGTATATCCCGAGACGTAACCCTGGAAAAGTATTTAAATGCACCTTCATCTCCTGTATTTGTACCATAATGTGGAACAGGTGATTGTACAGGCTTCAAATTCATTGGAGGCTGCTGCGATGGGATGTTGCTTGTTTTAAAGCCAAATGTTTCAGATACACTGATCTCCAAGTGAGAAGGGTAGGAACAAATGGAGGTGTCATCCCGTAGGGAGGACGGCGGACTGTGTCCACTTCCTGTCTGATTGGGAAAGCCTGATTTTTTAAAAGCTGTGCTCCCTTGGTCCAGCGGCGGGATGGAGCAAAGGCCTGACGAGGAGTCCTTAGGGAAACACATCCCCCCAACTGTGTCCTCAATCTGAGGCCCGCAGACCCTGTTGGCTTCTTCTCTCAGCTGCATCTGTATGTATTCTAATTCGGAACTCTCTTCACCACTGTTCTTGTATGTGGCTAGAGCTGTCTGGTAAGCCAAATCCCTCAGAGAGGAGTCGCACAACCTCTCCTCAGCCAACACCTTGAAAATCCTCGCTAGGTCTGCTAAGGTGCCCACAATACACTCTTGGAAAGGAACAATGCTCACTGTTAAGTCCTCCAACTTGACTCCACACATTCTCACCTTTTCAGCCAGATGGTTAGCAATGATGTTGTTGTCCTCCAAAGCCTGGAGCTTGTTCAGTGCCTCTGACCTCTTCCCGAGGCAGATGAGAGACATGGCATGTACCAGCTCCTCGGCCAGGCTATCACCCAACTTGAAAGTCAGGCTTAGCTGTCTCTCGTATGGGACCTTAGAGAGGATCTTAAAGGCATCCACTAACCCAGTCCCTCCTCTGGGCTCATCTTCTGCATGAGCTTCCCTGTCCATCTCTAACATCCCTTTCTGATGATATGATATCCTTAACTAATGTATTTGAAATCAGATCAACATTGTTTTGCCAGTTACTTCATCCCTTATGGTGTGTAGACGGCATCATATCTTTGATTCATCAACTTTATTTCACATAAGCACTGACTGGTAAACTGAAATGTAGAGAGACAAACATGTGAGTAAACTGGAAACATTTCAAAATACTACTGTTAAATCATTTCAAAATACATCATGCAAATACTGATAAATCAAATGACAAAAACATTGTGCTTTGTAACTAGATACTTCTGCAATGCTTTTTTAATGCAATAGGTTTATTTAGAATGTATATATTATGAAAGTATCCAAGAGCATCAATGTCCATTCTACTCACACTAAATACGACAAAGCAGCAACAATGCTTATTATTTGAATTTTGCCTAAGCCTAGGTGGTGCTGTAAATGTAGGCCTACTACTACTAGGCCGCATACCTGGGTACATCAATGTAGTCCTGTAAGAAATTGCAATGTCAGCGTTCGATATAAATCACAAAAGTGGCCTAATTATAGGCCTACACCACCATCATATAATCCATGCTGAAGTAGTAGTAAACCCTACGACTACAGTCATTCATTAAAACGGGTAAAACTGACGGTAAAGTGTATAAACATCACTTACCGATAAGGAAAAGAGTAACAACAAATCCACCAGTCCACATATTATGTGATATAAATCGCGTTTACATTCCCGGAATTGTATTACGTTCTGTGGTTTTGTCTAGAAAATATACAGCTTTTGTCAAAATTGACTTATCAAATTAGGTTATGGTTAGGGTGAACTAAAATGCAAAACAAAAAATTACTTTAGACGTCAATTTGACAAAAGTTGCATCCCATCTCGGCACGACAACATTCAGAATTTAGCCTCGTTCGAGTATCGAGATCACATTCTGTCTCTACACGCTGCGAACCAAAGAAACGATTTTTATTTCTGGGGTGTAGCTATTCGTTAAGCTGATTCTTTTGCAAAATGTTTCGTCTGTTGCAATTTTTGCTACAGAAACGGTTTACTCCAAGCGGAAAACGCAAACGGACAACTTATATTGGACAAATGCAGATAGGTCCCTCCCCGTTTTGTTCAATTGTCTTTGTTTGCTTCCGTTTGGTTCTTGAACGGTAAACGGTTTCCGCAATGAATACACCCCTGGTCTCAACCAACCTACAGCAGAAAGAGGAAAAGAGAGGCCAACTGCGGAAAATCTGGCTCCCTCCAGCAAATTGCGTTTTTTCGCCCACCAAGCAAGAAGTTTTTGTACTTTTATTTGAACCTTTATTTAACTAGGCAAGTCAGTTAAGAACAAATTATTTATTAATTTGCTTCTACACCTGCATTGCTTGCTGTTTGGGGTTTTAGGCTGCGTTTCTGTACAGCACTTTGAGATATCAGCTGATGGAAGGGCTATATAAATACATTTGATTTGAATTACAATGACGGCCTACATCGGCCGTGAGATGCAGTGCCTTAGACCACTGCGCCATTCGGGAGCACATGGAGGACAATGAGATTGTCAAATTTGGTCAACAAAATAATGAATGGTTTATTTGATCAAATATACGTTTCGTAATGATTAAGTTGTTACGCGTGTACTGATATAATATTGATATTTTGGGGCTCAGTGGTCTAAGGCACTGCATCTCCGTGCTAGAGGCGTCTCTACAGACCCTGGTTCGATTCCAGGCTGTATCACAACCGGCCGTGATTGGGAGTCGCATTGGGCAGCGCACAATTGGCCCAGTGTCATTAGGGTTTGGCCGGGGTAGGCTGTCATTGTAAATAATAATTAGTTCCTAACTGATTTGCCTAGTTAAATAAAAATATAGGACACGTGACATCCCAGCAACTTCGAGAAAAAACACTTCATATCGGAGATGGCTATGCATATTCATGCCATGAGGCTAGTAGCATAGCATCGCTCTTCATTGAATGCATGCGGTTGACGTCCAAAACCCTAATCAAATATTCAAAAAGAGATTACATGAATGAAATGTATCCACCAATCCAAAGAAAGGCGGGAACTAGATAGCCAACTGGGCTACCTTGTGGACAAAGATTCCCATTGTTAGAGCGAAGAGACCTTGTCTGTATATCCATAATCTTTCCCCCACAGTCATTGCATCCAAACAGCGCAGTGGTTTCAACCGGCTTCCGTAAAATTGCTGATACGTCAACAGCCAAGATGGCGGACTGGAATCGAGGTAATTTGATAAGTGACACGTCTTCATAATGAACATTGTTGACCTATGTTCTTAATCTAACATTTTTACGGACTAATCATTTTGAAAGAATTGTATGTAGATTGCTTTTTATGTGTCTAACCCAGTGTGAAGTGTAGATTGTCGCGCTAACGTTAGCTGTCACTGGTCGTAGTTATCTATTAAGTTTGTAAGCGTTACGTTATTTTTTTAACGTGATATCTATCTTGCTCGTATGTAAATATCATATTATTCACTCCCTGTACTTGTCATGATAGGACAAGGTGCTGTTGACGATATGTTGGACACGGAAAACAAGCTTCTGGCTGACAATTTGGCGTCCAAAGTTTCCAGATTGAAATCGGTATGTATGACCACTGACAAGTTGCATCTAATTTACCGGCGGTATGATACCAACAGCTTGCAAACAAAGTAGCAGGCATAGCTAGTATTATTGTAAAAGTTAGCTGCTAATATTAACTTAAATTATTTTATTTACTTTTGTAATTATCTTGTTATTTTTAAAGCTTGCCTACGACATTGACAAAGAAGCTGAAGACCAAAATTCCTATTTGGAAGGCATGGTAAGTCTTGAGTGGGGGCAGGGTAATATGAATGTAGCTGTGTGTAGCAAGTGGCTGTCTAGTTCTGCATCAAATGAGTTTCCTGATGTATGTAGCAAGTTCATCAATCCACTCTCTTCCTTTTCTTTTTTTAGGATTCCAATTTTCTGAGTGCTACAGGACTGTTGACTGGCAGTGTGAAGAGGTTCTCTGGCATGGTGCGATCTGGAAGAGACAATCGCAAAATCCTCTGCTATGTCTCAGTAGGACTGGTCTTCGTCTTCTTCCTGCTCTACTATCTCATCTACAGGGTCCAGAACTGAAGAGCTTTAACAATAATGGAACTTTATAGTGTGGCTGGCTACTTTCTTCTCAGTTATACCAAGAAAGACAAAATATAAACTTTTATTGTGAAGGTTTTGGATAGGAAATCATCTCCCCCTTCCAATTCTCTAATAATGTCTTCTGCTCGAAATGAGAAATACAGTATGTGCAGATGTGTATATAATTTGTCTCAGTTTTATGAGAACTGTCATTGTATATACATTATCTAAGACCCCAGTCATGTAAAACTGAATGTTGCCCCCCCCCCCCAAAAAAAAACAACAACTCATCTTTACCAGGATGCAGTAGTCCTTTATTTACATTGATAAATAGCCCTATAGATTATTGGCAAAGAATGCCCCAGTGCCCTTTTCACATTACTGAGCCAAAACATGCAGTACTGACCATAGGTGTACAATAAGAGATTGTACTCGGTTTTGGCTTATTCTTGTGTTTTGTAATAGTAGTTTGAAGACATGCTCCGGTACTTTGGCTATTTAGTAAGTCTTTTTTAAGACCTCCTGCTTTGGGCAGGATGTGTCATTGTGTAGTTCACACATGCATAATCTATGAGCAGAATTTCTGTCTTACCTCAATTAGCCATGAAATCCCTAGTTTGAAAGCAACTTTTTTTTCTGGAAACTGACGTCGTACGCAATTTTCCGTGAGCGCTACTTTCAGAACTACGGGCTAAAAAGTATACAAAAGTACTGTAGAATCTCTAAGACATTGCCTAAACTTTAACAATCTCTTATTCTGTGATACTAAGTTGTCAATACCCAATGACTTTCAATTATGCTTCAGAAAAACAAGAACAGACTTATCTAATTTACAAACCAAGTAACTGTGTCTGGGTTTCAGATTTAGTGCTTTAGCATTGGACTAATTTCTACAACCGTGTGAGTAATAATATACATATTTTCAGCACCTGGCATGTAATTGACCGTTCTTGCATTTCCAAAACAACTACATAACATGGTCATTTTTTTCCAGTGAGTTGTATAAATCCTTGTAATGTATGTGTAATAAACATTTTGATACTACAGTCGACTCCAGATAAGTGAAAACTCCACAGGTCCCGATAAAAAAAAATTCTTGCTCTGAATATCTGCTCCAATATCTGCTCCATGGAACCATTTCACTTATCAGGAGTCGACTAGTTTACAGATGGTAGATGGTTGATTTTACAGAGATGGCAAGACATTTATTTTAATTTAGATTTTAAGGATATTAAATGAGATTTTGCAAAAATCTGTTGTAATACTTTTCTCAATCTACCACTATCCAGATCTGAGTGGTCCAATTAGTCCATGAGCCAGACCACCAAATATGGGTCGTCGACGTCTTTAGTGATTTATGTCCCTAGAGGTGGGAAATGTGTGATACCAGTGCAGCAATGGTAGGTTTCTGTGTATCACTCTTTCATCCCTCCGCCCATTCATTTTTCCCTTAGGGATTTTACCCTACAATAAACAATGTCAGTATATATAACAGTTTTGCTTCCGTCCCTCCTCGCTCTCAACCTGTGCTTGAACAAGGGACCCTTTGCACAAGTCACCCTCGAATCATTGTTACCTATCGTTCCACAAAAGCCGCAACCGTTGCAGAGCAAGGTAAATAACTAGGTTTCAGAGCGAGTAACGTCACCGATTGAAACGCTACTAGCACACATTGCTAACTAGCTTGCCATTTCACGCTGGTTAAATATACAGAGTTATTGGTTTTAATTATGTATCATTGGAACGCTTAGATTCACAACTATCCATCGGACACACATTTTGGGAAATGATCAGGAGAGACAAACTTTGACCCCTAGGGTACATATCAGAATTACCTGTGTTAATGGCTTTAAAAAGGTCATAAAAGTACCTTTCAAATAATTATATATAACTTTGAAAGCACCAGCTCCAACTATTGTTTAAAAATTGCCCATGTTGGAAGCTTAGCCATAGAAGTCCATGTAATAGGGAATCTATATTTATAGATTCTAACTTTGATAGGCACCAAATTGCGCACACACAGCTAGAACACAGTTTTAAAAAGATTTGTAGATACAGGACCAGCACATAATTTACACATTAACCCCACAGAAGCCTTTTTCCAATATGACCACCATACATCTCAATTGGGTCTTATACCATACCTGTTTGAAATACAGTATTATTGTAGTATGCTGACAAATTCATTATATTAAAATGTTCATAGTGATGTAGAATACAAAACCACATCAGCCAGGTGTGCCAGATATAAAGATGTTGAATTGTGTGAAAAATGTGCTCAAAAAGCTGTCTGAATTGCAGTTTTCAGAAGAAATTACGGTCACTAGTTGCAACATTTCATCTTCAAACATGTAACATGGATATGTACATGTGAATAGTCATGGATATGAGCTGATTAAAATATTACAATGTTATCCTTTTATTTTTTCAGAAAGCAGAGGACTAGACATTTGCCGCATACATTACAATGTAAATTCCATAGGAATGCCGTTTTAACCTAATGGTGAGAGCAAAAAATCATTACACACACGTAGTTAATCTAAATGAAGATGCATTGGTCTGTTACTAGAATATGAATGTAATTGGCCTGAACAGGCCCAACATCGGATTTTACTACACTAACCACGTTTCCATCCAACTATTTAATGCGAATGAATTACCTGATCCATGAAAAAAGTCACGAAAGTGCTGATATGAATTGAATTGCCAGTACAATTCTATAAATGCCGACAATTTGTTGGTGGGTTCTGATTGTGTCGGTGAAATTAATTATGCGAAAAATGTCGGTGGGAACACCTTTATGCGCAAATATTGATATAACCATCATATCGAAGTAAACTTGGGAGTCACACGACGGTAGTTGTGTGGTCCTCCGGCTACGACTAGGGAAAGCATGCAGTTTATTAGGCTACAGATGAAGTAATGATGAACGTCAAAGGGTGGTGAATGTTGTGCAAGGTGATGAGCTTGATGCTCCTTTCCAATAAATATCGAGGGTCTTATTCTGGTGACATGGTGATAGATGCTTGGCTGCCGTTTGACAAATACAAATAATTGTATTTTTTTTATCTATAATAGTCTCATAATGTAGTTAGCCATAATGTAGTTAGCCTCCCTAATCTGGGAGCTGTTGGCTGGAGTGCATGTGCCAAGACCAGAGTGGGCACATTTGGTATATAATGCAACAGTTTTTGTGACAAAACCATCAGTAGAGTTGAAAATGAGATGGAACCCCATTTACCTGTATTTTTCATTCGGTACATAGGAATTTCACGGTGACATTTATTTTTATGTTCACCTCCCCCCCCCCCCAAAAAAGACAGTTTGATAGAAACATTTATTTTTATTTAACTAGGCAAGTCAGTTAATAACGGCCTACCCCGGCCAACGCTGGGCCAATTCTGCGCCGCCTTATGGGACTCCCAATCACGGAAGTGATTCAGCCTGGATTCGATCCAGGGACTGTAGTGACGCCTCTTGCTCTGCGATGTAGTGCCTTAGACCGCTGCACCAAACATCTCTGGTGGGAAAATTAGCATATTGTTTTATGCAGATTTTTGAATATTCGCATGAAAATCTGTCGCAAATTGGATGGAAACCTACTGTAATGGAATGTACGGTACAGCCTAAAGACCTCATAATGAAAACAGCTACTAGGATAACGTCGTATTTCATTTTAATCAGCTCACATCCGTGACTATTCACATGTACTGTACATATCCATTTAACATGATTGAATATTAAAAATACTGCAATTATCGATCATAACATCTTCAGAAATCAGCGTTTTGGGAAGATTCTTACCACATTTATATCAATAATTTTACATACTATACAGTACCAGTCAAAAGTTTCGACACACCTACTCATTCAAGGGTTTTTCTTTATTTTTACTATAAGTCATCAAAACTATGAAATAACACATATGGAATCATGTAGTAACCAAAAAAGTGTTAAACAAATCAAAATATATGTTATATTCTTCAAAGTTGCCACCCTTTGACAGCTTTGCACATTCTTGGCATTCTCTCAACCAGCTTCATGTGGAATGCTTCTCTAACAGTCTTGAAGGAGTTCCCACATATGCTGAGCACTTGTTGGCTGCTTTTTCTTACTCTGCGGTCCAACTCATCCCAAACCATCTCAATTGGGTTGAGGTTGGGTGATTGAGGAGGCCATGTCATCTGCTACAGCACTCTCCTTCTTGGTCAAATAGCTCTTACACAGCCTGGAGGTGTGTTGGGTGATTGTCCTGTTGAAAAACAAATGATAGTCCCACTAAGCGCAAACCAGATTCGATGGCGTATCGCTGCAGAATGCTGTAATAGTCATGCTGGTTAAGTGTGCCTTGAATTCTAAATAAATCACTGACAGTGTCACCAGCAAAGCCCTTAGTCGTGGTATATTGGCCATATACCACAAACCCCTGAGATGCCTTATTGCTATTATAAACAGGTTACCAACGGGATTACCAATGGCTCATGTGGTTGTATATTCTACATCACTATGAACATTTGAAAGATATTTTCGGGCATACTACAATTATATTTTATACAGGTATGGCCATGCGAAATTGTCCAATAAGAGCCCATTGAGTTGTTTGGCGGCAAAATATTGGAAAAAGCCTTTGTGGGGTTAATGCGGGGATTCTCTGATTGCCCTGTATCTGCAAATCTTTTTTAATATCCATGCTTAGCTGTGTGTGTGCAATTTGTTGCCACTTATTAAAGTTAGAATTCCAAAACATGGCTGTCCCATTACATGGATTTCTATGGGCTAAGCTTCCAACATTCATTGGCACTTATGGGCTATTTTTAAACCATTTGAAAAGTAATTTCATTTCCTTTCAGAACCACTTGTCTAACAAAGTTTAAAATGTGCCATGATTTCCTTTTTAAAGCTATTTATAGGCCTACAGGTAATTCTGATATGTAACAGAGGTTCTGCTGATCTGAAAATTCCAAAATGTGTCTGATGGATAATTCAAATCAAAGTTTATTTGTCACGTGCGCCGAATACAACAAGTGTAGGTTGACCTTACAGTGAAATGCTTACTTACAGGCTTTAACCAATAGTGCAAAAAAGGTATTAGGTGAACAATAGGTAAGTAAAGAAATAAAACAGTAAAAAGACAGGTTATATACAGTAGCAAGGCTATAAAAGTAGCGAGGCTACATACATACACTGGTTAGTCAGGCTGATTGAGGTAGTATGTACATGTAGATATGGTTAAAGTGACTATGCATATATGATGAACAGAGGTAGAAGTAGCGTAAAAAGGGGTTGGCGGGTGGTGGGTGGTGGGACACAATGCAGATAGCCCGGTTAGCCAATGTGCGAGAGAATGGCTGGTCGGCCCAATTGAGGTAGTAGTACATGAATGTATAGTTAAAGTGACTATGCATATATGATAAACAGAGAGTAGCAGCAGCGTAAAAAGAGGGGTTGGGGGGTGGACACAATGCAAATAGTCCAGGTAGCCATTTGATTACCTGTTCAGGAGTCTTATGGCTTGGGGTAAAAACTGTTGAGAAGCCTTTATGTCCTAGACTTGGCACTCGGTACTCTTGCCATGCGGTAGTAGATGAACAGTCTATGGCCGTGGTCTGACAATTTTTAGGGCCTTCCTCTGACACCGCCTGGTGTAGAGGTCCTAGATGGCAGGCAGCCTGGATGGCAGTGATGTACAGGGCCGTACGCACTACCCTCTGTAGTGCCTTGCGGTCAGAGGCTGAGCCATTGCCGTACCAGGCAGTGATGCAACCAGTCAGGATACTCTCGATGTTGCAGCTGTAAAACCTTTTAAGGATCTCAGGACCCATGCCAAATCTTTTTAGTTTCCTGAGGGGAAATAGGCTTTGTCGTGCCCTCTTCACGACTGTCTTGGTGTGTTTGGACCATTCTAGTTTATTGTTGATGTTGACACCAAGGAACTTGAAGCTCTCAACCTGCTCCACTACAGCCCGTCGATGAGAATGGGGGCGTGCTCGGTCCTCCTTTTCCTGTAGTCCACAATTATCTCCTTAGTCTTGGTTACGTTGAGGGATAGGTTGTTATTCTGGCACCACCCGGCCAGATCTCTGACCTCCTCCCTATAGGCTGTCTCGTCGTTGATCAGGCCTACCACTGTTGTGTCGTCTGCAAACTTAATGATGGTGTTGGAGTCGTGCCTGGCCATGCAGTCGTGGGTGAACAGGGAGTGCAGGACGGGACTGAGCACGCACCCCTGGGGAGCTCCAGTGTTGAGGATCAGCGTGGTAGATGTGTTGCTACCTACCCTCACCACCTTGTGAATCTAAGCTTTCAAATATGATTAAAGGGTGTAAGTGTACAATGTTGGGCCCATTTTTTCATGAGCTGAAATAAAAGATCCCAGAAATGTTCCATATGCACAGAAAGCTTATTTCTCTCAAAATTGGTGCACAAATTTGTTTACATCCCTGTTAGTGAGCATTTATCCTTTGCCAAGATAATTCATCCACCTGACAGGTGTGGCATATTAAGAAGTTGATTAAACAGCATAATCATTACACAGGTGCACCTTGCGCTGGGGACAATAAAAGTCCACTCTAAAATGTGCAGTTTTGTCACACAACACAATGCCACAGATGTCTCACGTTTTTAGGGAGCGTGCAATTGGAATGCTGACTGCGGAGTTCTCCACCAGAGCCGTTGCCAGAGTATTTTATGTTCATTTCTCTACCATAAGCCGCTTCCAACATCGTTTTCGTGATTTTTCACTATGTCCAACCGGCCTCGCAACCGCAGACTACGTGTGTGGCATCATGTGGGCGAGCGGTTTGCTGATGTCAGAGTGCCCCATGGTGGTTGTGGGGTTATGATATGGGCAGGCATAAGCTACGGACAACGAACACAATTGCACTTTATTGATGCACAGAGATACCATAACGAGATCCTGAGGCCCATTGTTGTGCCATTCATCATGTTTCAGCATGATAATGCACTGCCCCATGTCACAAGGATCTGTACACAATTCCTGGAAGCTGAAAATGTCCCAGTTCTTCCATGGCCTGCAAACTCACCAGATATGTCACCCTTTGAGCACGTTTGGGATGCTCTGGATTGACCTGTATGACACCGTGTTCCAGTTCCGCCAATATCCAGCAACTTCGCACAACCATTGAACAGGAGTGGGACAACATTTCAGAGGTCACAATCAACAGCCTGATCAACTCTATGCGAAGGAGATGTTGCGCTGCCAGATGAGGAAAATGGTGGTCACACCAGATACTGACTGGTTTTCTGATCCACGCCCATACTTTCTTTTTAAGGTACCTGTGACCAACAGAGGCATATCTGTATTCCCTGTCATGTGAAATCCATAGATTAGGGCCTAATTTATTTTATCCAATTGACTGATTTCCTTATATGAACTGTAACTTTGAAATTGTGGCACAGTGGTCTAAGGCCGTGCCACTAGAGAACCTAGTTCGAGTCCAGGCTCTGTCGCAAACGGGAGACCCATGGGGCGGCACACAATTGGCCCAGCATCGTCCAGGTTAGGGGAGGGTTTGGTCAGCAGGGATGTTCCTGTCCCATCGTGCACTAGCGACTCCTATGGCTGGGCCCTTTGCAGAGTGCATGCTGACACAGTCGCCAGGTGTATGGTGCTTCCTCTGACACATTGGTGGGGCTGGCTTCCGGGTTAAGCGGGCATTGTCAAGAAGCAGTGCGGCTTGGCTGTGTTGCGTTTCGGAGGACGCACGGCTCTCGACCTTCGCCTCTCCCGAGTCCGTACGGGAGTTGCAGGAATGGGACAGGACTGTAACTACCAATTGGATACCACGAAAAAGGGTTAAAAAAAAGAATACATTTTTGTTGTTGAAATTGTTGCGTTTATATTTTTGTTCAGTATAAATGAATGGGATGGAGGGATGGAAGAGTGAGTGATAAAACACAGAAAGCTACTATTGATGCACTGCTATCACACATTTTCCAACTCTAAGGACGTCATAGACCTTGAAAAAAGTCACTATGAGACATCGTTGGCCCAAGTGAAGCCGACCGACCACCCCCTGGCTCAGAGTTTCCCAAACTCGGTCCTGGGGCCCCACCCTGAGTGCATGTTTTGGTTTTTGCCCTAGCACTAAACAGTTGATTAAAATAATCTAAGCTTGATGATGAGTTGGTTATTTTAATCAGCTGTGTAGTGCTAGGGCAAAAAACAAAACATGCACTTAGTTTGGGAAACCCTGCGCCTGGCTTATGGACTTAATCTACTGTTGGTCTAATGATGAACAATTGTTCATTATTAGACATAACATAGGGCTGCGCACAATTTTTAAAATTGGTATTTGATTTATTTCACCTTTATTTAATTAGGCAAGCCAGTTAAGAACAAATTCTGATTCTACAATGACGGCCTACCCTGGCCAAACCCTCCCCTAACCCGGACGATGCTGTGCCAATCAACAAATTGGATGCAATCTATCACAGTGCCATCCGTTTTGTCACCAAAGCCCATATACTACCCACCACTGCGACCTGTACGCTCTCGTTGGCTGGCCCTCGCTTCACTCTCGTCACCAAACCCACTGGCTCCAGGTCATCTACAAGTCTCTGCTAGGTAAAGCCCCACCTTATCTCAGCTCATTGGTCACCACAGCAGCCCCCACTCGTAGCACGCGCTCCAGCAGGTATATCTTACTGGTCACCCCCAAAGCCAATTCATCCTTTGGCTGCCTTTCCTTACAGCCATTCCAGTGTTTAATTGCTATATTGTAATGACTTTGCTACCATGGCCTATTTATTGCCTTAACTCCCTTATCTTATCTCATTTGCACTCACTGTATAGACTTTTTGTTTTCTTTTTTTCTACTGTATTATTGACTGTATGTTTGTTTATTCCATGTGTAACTCTGTGTTGTATGTGTCGTACTGCTATGCTTCATCTCGCAGGTCGCAGTTGCAAATGAGAACTTGTTCTCAACTAGCCTACCTGGTTAAATAAAGGTTCATTTAAAAAAATATATTATCATGTCTATATTGCCACCTAGTGGTGTAAAAATTAAACGAGACTTGAGCGTCGATTCGTGTGACGTCGTTTTGTTTCGGTAATTTCCGCTGCATCTCCTTCCTGTGAGACTTGACCGAAAAGCGTAAAGAGAACGAACGTAAGACGCCATTTCTCCCCGTTTTAATACATTTGGTTTGAAATAATAATTTAATCGACGGCACAAATTATACTTTTTTATTCCAGTGCATGAGCGGTTTATGCACAGCACAATATAATCGGGTCGGTGCCATATTCTCCGATTATTTCTCGGTCAAATTCGGCGTAAATCGTCAGACATAGGAAAATGGACGAGACGGACTCGGCAACGAAGGGACTAGCGTTGGACGAGGAGTCCTTAGACGCTGCCGGAGAGCCGGTGGAGGAGGGGGTGGATTCGGATACTGAGTCGGAGGCCGAAGTCACCACGATGACAGTAATGGGAGAACCGGGGAACATCGAGATTGGAACCGAGTCCTTGCCGAACTCTGACGATGCCGAGACAGCTTTTGCAGGCAAGTTTGAGAATGCAGCCAGCTAACGTTACTGATACTCGTCAAGCTAACTAAATGCCAGCTACACATCTTTTAGCTCGTTAGCAAGTACCACATTATGTTTCCTAGCTAACTTCCTTTCATCTGTGCTAGTACTGTTAGTTACAATACTAGACGCATAGGCAAACACAAACAGGTTAGCTAGCTAGCTAAATCAACCAGTCTAACCGAATTCAGCTGCATTAGCTATAGTACCGTTACCCATTTTGAAATTCATGAACTAGCTAATGTATACATTGGATTATCATCATAGCCCCTTACATGTACCTCCAAACATGTTATTTTCCGTAGATATTTGTATTTAACGGTAGGTAAAATACAGGTAATATTGCAAGACGCCCATGTTGCCAGTTTTCTACATAATATTTGGTATTCAAATATTTGGGCACAGTCCTTGTTTTTGTTTCCCTATCAAATCAACTATCAGCATACCACCCTGCATCCCAATGGTGGCTTACCTCTGAAGCTAAGTAGGGTTGGTCCTGGTAGCCCTGGATGGGAGACCAGATACTGCTGGAAATGGTGTTGGAGGGCCAGTAGGAGACACTCTTTCCTTTGGTCCCTAAAAAGAAAAATCCCAATGCTCCAGGGCAGTGATTGCCCTTTACAGGGTGCAGTCTTTCGGATGGGATGTTAAATGGTTGTCCTGACTTTGTGGTCACTAAAGATCCCATGGCACTTATCGTGAGAATAGGGGTGTTAACCCTGGGGTCCTGGCTAAATTCCCAATCTGGCCCTCATACCATCATGGCCACCTTAAATAAAAAATAAATACATCAAAACTAACGTGATTCACATAGTGAGATCTACTACAAAGAGAGACATGCCAGTCATGTAGGTAGAGTGCATTTGACTATTTCAACCTGTGATCTCTCACAACAGAAGTCACAACAGTCACTGTGGGGGATGTCCAAGCAGCCGAGGACAATGTGTTTACTGCCACCTCAGCCTCCATACCAGAGCATGTTCTTGTAAGTCCTCACATGGTGGTCATTTTGGATCTGAATATCTTGTGGTCTAGGTCTACTAGTGGATTTGTATTGTTTCTGCGTAGCTCAGTTGGTAGAGCATGACACTTGCAACGCAATGTTTTTGGGTTCGATTCCCACGGGGACCAGTACGAAAATGTGTGCACTCACTACTGTAAGTCACTCTGGATAAGAGCGTTTTCTAAATGACTAAAATTTTAATGTTGACAGTTGCCACACTAGAGCCCAACATGAGTATTTAACAGTTCCATTAATTCGTCCTCACCACTCACTAGGCTTATATCGTCTAGACTCTAGGACCACTCACTAGGCGTATATCGTCTAGAGTCTAGACTCTAGGACCACTCACTAGGCGTATATCGTCTAGACTCTAGGACCACTCACTAGGCGTATATCGTCTAGACTCTAGGACCACTCACTAGGCGTATATCGTCTGGACTCTAGGACCACATTTGTATTAGATTTTCCAACAACTAATCTGAAAAGAAACAGACCGTGGAAAACTAGACCCATATGTCACATCACCTACCCAGCAGCACAGACTGTGCAATGTAATGTTTCTCTCTGATCCTCCATCACATGACAGACTGGCAGGACCACCCTACAGATTGGCGACGGTCTCAATCCTCAGAAGGCCACTCTGATAGTGGTTCACACTGAAGGAATAGTGGACGCAACAGGACTGAAGAACGCTGCAGCCGCCATGTCCTCTGGTATGCACCAGGGAATCTCAATGCGCTCTTGACCTGTATTTTGTACGATACTTTTCATAGAAAGTATTGTATAAAATTCCTACCATCACCAATCATTACTGTGCTGGGAAAGTTGTTGTAATGGACTTGTAGCCAATAGATAGCAGCATCTGCTTTGACCTGTGTGCTTTTATTCCAGAGATGCCTAACCAAGACAGGATAAATTAAATTATGTCTAAATCTGTATATGGCCTCTGAAATATTGCCTGGCCACGCAGACTCCTTGTTCTGGCCAAATGCTACGCCACGCCCAAGGACGTTACTTTCTTCTCCCCAATGAGTCTATCTGAGTACCTTCCCAACCCTTTACTGAATGCGAACACATTCGGGGCTGTCTGATTGGTCCAGAAACTAATGGGTTGGGCCAGAGTCAGAAAACACGTTGGTAAAACAGCAGTTTGAAAATGTGTCATTGGCTGTAATACTCTGATTGGTTAGAGACGATCCGATTGCTGTTGACTTTGTTTTGTACAACGCCCCTCATGCCCCCCGTCACTACAAATGACTTCAATGATGGCAGTCTCAGACTAAAGTATGTAGTGAACAACAGAGCAGCGGAAGAATAAGTGAGTTGTCAGGCTATCTGAAATACATTTCAGGTGTCTCTGTAACTTCAGTGTTGTGTGTTGTCCCCAGACCCCCAGACTCCCTCCACCCCAATGAATCCAGGGCAGGAGAAAGATGGCTCCAAGTACAACTGGGATCCATCTGTGTACAACAACGAGCTGCCAGTGCGCTGCAGGAACACCAGCGGCATGTTGTACAAGAACAGACTGGGCTCAGGTAGGGCTAGTTGGGCCACAAGGTGGAGCTCTTTGTTTGAAGATGAGGACAGCTTTCCTCAGCCCTGGCTGGAAACCGCAGCCACCAGATGACCTGTAATTGAAGTATCAAGACTGGAGAAATAAATGTGTGAACTTGTTGAGGAGTGGCGGTATAGGGAATAGGGGTGGTTCTCTGGAGTTGATTGTTTTAACAAATCCAGCTGCTAAAAGTTGTCTGAAAGAAGCCATTTTTTTACAGATGACAGATTTTCTTCCCTCAACTTGAGAATACATGGGTCATGGTGAATGAAGGGGCGAGGATAGTCTTAATAATTAACTATACATGTCCATCTCCATGTAAACAATTGCGGCCGTGTTGTCTTGTCTCTGCTGCCTGTCCAATCGACTGACAACCAGGCGGAAAGGGACGCTGCATCAAGCACAGCAACCACTGGTACACGCCCACTGAGTTTGAGGGCATGTCTGGCCGGGCGAGCAGCAAGGACTGGAAGAGAAGCATCCGCTATGCAGGCCGTCCCCTGCAGTGCCTAATCCAGGTGAGCAAGCCAGTCCACTCAGCCCACAGTCTGTCAGCCGTGACAGGCTCTGATGGAACTGTGCCACCTGCGGCCGGAAGACAATTAAGGGTGTATATATATATATATATACCCATATACAGTGGGGAGAACAAGTATTTGATACACTGCTGATTTTGCAGGTTTTCCTACTTACAAAGTATGTAAGCAAAAATCCAGAAAATCACATTGTATGATTTTTAAGTAATTAATTTGCATTTTATTGCATGACATAAGTATTTGATACATCAGAAAAGCAGAACTTAATATTTGGTACAGAAACCTTTGTTTGCAATTACAGAGATCATACGTTTCCTGTAGTCTTTGACCAGGTTTGCACACACTGCAGCAGGGATTTTGGCCCATCCTCCATACAGACTTTCTCCAGATCATTCAGGTTTCGGGGCTGTAGCTGGGCAATACGGACTTTCAGCTCCCTCCAAAGATTTTCTATTGGTTTCCGGTCTGGAGACTGGCTAGGCCACTCCAGGACCTTGAGGTGCTTCTTACAGAGCCATCCTTAGTTGCCCTGGCTGTGTGTTTCGGGTCGTTGTCATGCTGGAAGACCCAGCCACGGCCCATCTTCAATGCTCTTACTGAGGGGGAAGGAGGTTGTTGGCCAAGATCTCGCGATACATGGCCCCATCCATCCTCCCCTCAATATGGTGCAGTCGTCCTGTCCCCTTTGCAAGAAAGCATCCCCAAAGAATGATGTTTCCACCTCCATGCTTCACGGTTGGGATGGTGTTCTTGGGGTTGTACTCATCCTTCTTCTTCCTCCAAACCGGCGAGTGGAGTTTAGACCAAAAAGCTCTATTTTTGTCTCATCAGACCACATGACCTTCTCCCATTCCCCTCTGGATCATCCAGATGGTCGTTGGCAAACTTCAGAGGGCCTGGACATGCGCTGGCTTGAGCAGGGGGACCTTGCGTGCGCTGCAGGATTTTAATCCATGACGGCGTAGTGTGTTACTAATGGTTTTCTTTGAGACTGTGGTCCAGCTCTCTTCAGGTCATTGACCAGGTCCTGCGTATAGTTCTGGGCTGATCCCTCACCTTCCTCATGATCATTGATGCCCCACGAGGTGAGATCTTGCATGGAGCCCCAGACCGAGGGTGATTGACCGTCATCTTGAACTTCTTCCATTTTCTAATAATTGCGCCAACAGTTGTTGCCTTCTCACCAAGCTGCTTGCCTATTGTCCTGTAGCCCATCCCAGCCTTGTGCAGGTCTACAATTTTATCCCTGATGTCCTTACACAGCTCTCTGGTCTTGGCCATTGTGGAGAGGTTGGGTCTGTTTGATTGAGTGTGTGGACAGGTGTCTTTTATACAGGTAACGAGTTCAAACAGGTGCAGTTAATACAGGTAATGAGTGGAGAACAGGAGGGCTTCTTAAAGAAAAACTAACAGGTCTGTGAGAGCAGGAATTCTTACTGGTTGGTAGGTGATCAAATACTTATGTCATACAATAAAATGCACATTTATTACTTAAAAATCATACAATGTGATTTTCTGGATTTTTGTTTTAGATTCCGTCTCTCACAATTGAAGTATCAAATACTTCAAATACTAGTATCAAATACTTGTTCACCCCACTGTATATACAATTGTTATATATATATATAATTGTTTAGTAACCAGCCATATGATTGGTTTCTCAGGAGCGCATCCTCAACCCCCATGCCGCGTCCTGTACTTGTGCGGCCTGCTGTGACGACCTCTCGTTGGTGAGTTAATTGACTTTACAGAGACAAAGATGTCGGTGAATGAATGTCTTTTGAACATGCCGGTAGCTCAAGGGATAGGATGCCACAAGGGTATAGGTGTAACAAACAGAACTGCTCAGTACAGGCTCTCAGTGTGCGGTTTGCATGACATGTAGATATTGGTCATCACTTCTGAAGGCCTGGTTGTGAAATTCTCATTTTACGTTTTGTCCAATCACATTCTCTTTGTCTTATATTTTCCCCTAGTGTACCAAGGATAGTCCATCTTACGCAGGGGAGAACATTAATATGGTATGTACCATTTATTTATGACATGTATTGCCAGCCATAATGTAAACAACAATGAGCCAATCTTGTGTCTCTGCTAAGTGTTTGATAGTTCTTCCTCTGATCCTGACTATAGCGGGTCCCTGGGCTGGCAGACATAAAGGATAGACTCCGGGGGACTGGTTTATTGTTAGCAAGATAAGGGGAGAAATTGTTTCCTACAGCACAACATATATTTTGTTTCACAGCTGCTTTTGCCATCTGCATCAAAGGCAATCTTTCATAACTTTGTTGATCACATGAAACAGAACGTTCAGCTGCCTGTAAGCATTACTGTTATAGAACTGTTAACTGTTTTTTAGTTATTTTTACTGAAACTAATCAAGCTGACCAACAGTTCACAAAGGTGTGGGGAAAAACTGATCACATATTATTTCCACCACGACTATTGCTGACTAATCATTATACCAAAGATACTGGCAACTAATCCAAGATTTGTCATGGGTGTCTTTTCCAATGGGAGCAAATTAAGCAGTGGGCAGAACAAACAAGGAGGTGGACAGAGCCAAGCACGAGTTAGCAAGATTCTATTGGCGTGTTCTATTGGTGTGTTTTTGCATGTATTTGCATATTTCTGTTAGGAATGCCCACTCTGAAGTGCGGGTGTGCAATAGAGCCCTACAGTGGAAGTGTCACAATACCCATAAAACCTAGCAGTGAAACAGGGAAATGGTTCCAATCGTTTGTCCATTAATTTTTCCCATAGGGAATTTTAGAAACACTGAAAATATGGGCTGTGTTTTGATAACCATTTAAATCTCTCTCGGACAAGTTGACTTTTATCAATATATTCATCTCTATTGATGCTCAGATCCGAAAATGCTAATTAGCATCAAAGTAGACGTCATGTAAGACTACAAATCCCTGCAAGCTCCTGCACATCATCTCTAGCTGACACCTTTGCTAACAGGTATTGTGTCAATTTAAAAGTTGCACAAGACAGTTCACAGAATTGTACATTTATTTAAATGTATTCATTACTACATTTAGCTAACATTAGATGGTTAATCCAGAGATTCTTACCTTTGCCTCGATTCGGCAGTCTCATCCCGCTCATGGCATTTGTAGTTCTTTATGATAGCCACATTAGCAGCTAATTAGCATTTGATTTTGGGGGGGTAAATACAGGTGAATATATTGATTTAATTCACCTTGTTCAGAGAGATTTACACGATTATCAAAACGAAACTCCAGGGTAAGCCTACATGAAACACAGACCTTATTTTAAGTGTATCTAAAATCCCCTATGGGATAAATGTAATTGTTGAAAAACGATTGGAACCATTTCCTTGTTTGACCACTCGGTTTTATGGATATTATGACACATACTGTGGTACTCTATAACTCAATTCGCCCTTGCACTCCTAAACTACGCAATTTCTTGAAACTTTGGCAAAGGGTGAAGTCTATAGAAGGTAGTGCACTCTGTTTGTAACAGATTCTAATTTTGGTAACAGAAAACTGTATCGACATTGAATGTTTAATCGATGAGAAAATGAGCAGAATGTCGGCAAGGTTTCATCTGGCTCCATCTTCTCCTACTTTCCGTCACTAGACTTCCTCTCATCACCATACTTGGTGGTGAGTGGAAGTTGTAAACGGATGCTTCAGGTTTCCCCTGTTGTCTGTGATTATACTTTCCCCTTTCCTTCTGGTCCAGACTGGCCCGGTCAGACTGTTTGTTCCTTACAAGAGACGCAAGAAGGAGAACGAGCAGCCGACCACTCCAGAGAAGAAGGACCTCCCACCGCCCAAGAACATCACACTGGCACCGGGGGCAACATGTGAGTCACACACACACACACACACACACACACACACACACACACACACACACACACACACACACATGAGTCTACTAGGTCAGAGGGAGAAAGATGAGGGGAAATACTGCACAATTTAAACACTTACTCGCTTCCGCCCTTCCCCAATACACGTGTAAATATTCTGTATTATACTTATGTTAAAATGTCAATTATATTCCACTGAGCCATTTACTTAGTTTTTTTTCTTGCATTTTATTATTTCTTAATGTTGTTGCGTTGTTGAGAAGGAATAAGTAAGCATTTCATTGGTGTATACCATGTTTATCCTGTACATATGACTAATACAACTTTAAACGCACATACTCTTCAGATACCACAGACAGACGTTCCGACGTTCTCCCCCTAACCTCTTGAATGACATACATGGGTCCCGTCATTCAGAGGGAAGTCTTTAGATATGTGTTACAGACAAGTCAAAGCACAGGACAGAAGACAAAGTAAATCCTGCTCAGTCATCATCTGTGATTACGTTGTCAAAATGGGACCACAGGGTAGCTGTTGGCACCATTTTGTAAACCCCCCCCATAGAGGTTCTCTGCTAGTAGCTAGCACAGTAGTATTCAAAGTCGGGTGGTGGGGGAATTGAGAGTGCAGATTATTTTATAAGATAATATACAAATGTTTTTGAGAAACATCATTTGGAAAATAGATTTCTATTGAGTATATGCATTTATTGGTTGAAATGCAATGAATGGAATGTTATTTGTTGACATGAAAATCTAAATTTACAGACTTTTAGGCTGGCATTAGATTTGGGGTGGGGTTTCCAGAATTTCTGGCCCAAAAATGAGGTCTCGTGAAAAAATGGGGTCCCCGCTGAACAAGTTGGAGTACTATTGAGCTAGCCCATTGAGTGCAACATTGTCCCAGGGGAAATTAAGCTTGTCTGTGCCTCAATCCAGCTCCATATTTTCTTATCACTTACAATGGTAATAGTGAGTCTGTTTCCTTTTGTTTATCTTCAATTGCTGTGTTGAGGCAATTGATTTCTATCCTGCTCTCTACCAAAACATTGGTTTTATTACCAATATAATAGTTTCCAAATTTGTTTTAGATCTACTGCATATTGGACCATATCTTTATGACATTGCATTGTTTTTGGCTGTCAATGTTCTGAGACCAGTTTTTATTTTAGATGATTCACAGCTCTATTGGCCGTATAGCCTAGTGGTTAAAGCGTTGGGCCAGTAACCGAAAGGTTGCTAGATCGAATCCCCGAGCTTACAAGGTAAAAAAAACTGTCGTTCTGCCTCTAAACAAGGCAGTTAACCCACTGTTCCCTGTCCGTAATTGTAAATAAGAATTTGTTCTTAACTGACTTGCCTAGTTAAATAAAGGTAAAAATAAAAAGGATATATATATATACAGTGGGGTAAAAAAGTATTTAGTCAGCCACCAATTGTGCAAGTTATCCCACTTAAAAGGATGAGAGAGGCCTGTAATTTTCATCATAGGTACACTTCAACTAAAAAAAATCCAGAAAATCACATTGTAGGATTTTTTATGAATTTATTTGCAAATTATGGTGGAAAATAAGTTATTTGGTCAATACAAAAGTTTATCTCAATACTGTTATATACCCTTTGTTGGCAATGACAGAGGTCAAACGTTTTCTGTAAGTCTTCACAAGGTTTCACACACTGTTGCTGGTATTTGGCCCATTGCTCCATGCAGATCTCCTCTGGAGCAGTATGTTTGGGGCTGTTGCGGCAACACAGACTTTCAACTTCCTCAAAAGATTTCTATGGGGTTGGATCTGGAGACTGTCTAGGCCACTCCAGGACCTTGAAATGCTTCTTACAAAGCCACTCCTTCGTTGCCCGGGCAGTGTGTTGGGATCATTGTCATGCTGAAAGACCCAGCACGTTTCTCTTCAATGCCCTTGCTGATGGAAGGAGGTTTTCACTCAAAATCTCACGATACATGGCCCCATTCATTCTTTCCTTTACACGGATCAGTCGTCCTGGTCCCTTTGCAGAAAAACAGCCCCAAAGCATGATGTTTCCACCCCCATGCTTCACAGTAGGTATGGTGTTCTTTGGATGTCAACTCAGCATTCTTTGTCTCCAAACACGACGAGTTGATTTTACCAAAAAGTTATATTTTGGTTTCATCTGACCATATGCATTCTCCAATCTTCTTCTGGATCATTCAAATGCTCTCTAGCAAATTCAAACGGCCTGGACATGTACTGGCTTAAGCAGGGGGACACGTCTGGCACTGCAGGATTTGAGTCCCTGGCATCGTAGTGTGTTACTGATGGTAGGTTTGTTACTTTGGTCCAGCTCTCTGAGGTCATTCACTAGGTCCCCCGTGTGGTTCTGGGATTTTTGCTCACCGTTCTTGTGATCATTTTGACCCACGGGGTGAGATCTTGCGTGGAGCCCAGTCGAGGGAGATTATCAGTGTTCTTGTATGTCTTCCATTTCCTAATAATTGCTCCCACAGTTGATTTCTCACAACCAAGCTGCTTACCTATTGCAGATTCAGTTTCCCAGCCTGGTGCAGGTCTACAATTTTGTTTCTGGTGTACTTTGACAGCTCTTTGGTCTTGGCCATAGTGGAGTTTGGAGTGTGACTGTTTGAGGTTGTGGACAGGTGTCTTTTATACTGATAACAAGTTCAAACAGGTGCCATTAATACAGGTAACGAGTGGAGACAGAGGGCCTCTTAAAGAGAAGTTACAGGTCTGTGAGAGCCAGAAATCTTGCTTGTTTGTAGGTGACCAAATACTTATTTTCCACCATAATTTGCAAATAAATTCATAAAAAATCCTACAATGTGATTTCTGGATTTTTTTTCTTCTCTTTTTGTCTGTCATAGAAGTGTACCTATGATGAAAATTACAGGCCTCTCTCATCTTTTTAAGTGGGAGAACTTGCACAATTGGTGGCTGACTAAATACTTTTTGCCCCACTGTATGACATGACACAAAGTATCTTGTCTTGTAAAAAGTTGTTTCCAAGTCCCACTGACCCTGTAGTTGGGACAATATAAAGCACTCAAAGTTTTTATTCTGAAACAATCAATGCGTTGTCTTTGTCTTCTTTCTGCACTCCAGTCACAGTGTCTCCGTCAGGCCAGATCACCACATCAGGGACCCTGACCTTCGACCGGACGTCTCCCGGGACGCCACAGCCCTTCTCTCCGAGGGCACGGCACATGGCGAGGTCTTCACCAGCACAGAAGGTACTCAGTAGTTACACACCACATCACACAGAAGGTACCTACAGAGGTTACCAACACCACCATCACACAGGAGGTTACCACACCAATCACACAGGAGGTACCAACCACAACGAGGTACCTACAGTAGGTTACCACCCACCATCACACAGAAGGTACCTACAGTAGGTTACCACACCACCATCACACAGAAGGTACCTACAGTAGGTTACCACCCCCACCATCACACAGAAGGTACCTACAGTAGGTTACCAACACACCATCACACAGAGGTACCTACAGAGGTTACCACACCACCATCACACAGAAGGTACCTACAGGAGGTTACCACACCACATCACACAGAAGGTCCTACAGGAGGTACCACACCACCATCACACAGAAGGTACTAAGGAGGTTACCACACCACATCACACAGAAGGTATACAGAGGTTAGCCCTCAACCATAGTCAGGCATCCAATTCTCGAAGGTCTTCAGTTGAGAGGATATATCACAGAGTCACTCTGGATTAAACAAAGTGGTTTTGAATTAACAGCTGGATCCAAAATGCATAGCTAGCTATTTCCACAAGCAAAGTGGACTCTATAGATGTATTTACCTGGTTTCCAGTGTGCACATTTAACATATTGCCCTAGAAAGCTGGAAAATTGTCCTTGAGATCCTCTGCTCTGTGTGTCTGACAGACAGTGAGGGGGGACAGGGTCATATGACCTGTGGTTGGTAGTGAGTGGTGGAATCCCTACTAGACAGGGCTCTGGCTGCCCCAATTACCTGCTGCCTGTCTGTGCCCGGCAATCAAATGTATTTATAAAGCCCTTCTTACATCAGCTGATGTCACAAAGTGCTGTACAGAAACCCAGCCTAAAACCCCAAACAGCAAGCAATGCAGGTGTAGAAGCACGGTGGCTAGGAAAAACTCCCTAGAAAGGCCAAAACCTAGGAAGAACCTAGAGAGGACCAGGCTATGAGGGTGGCCAGTCCTCTTCTGGCTGTGCGGGGTGAGATTATAACGAACATGGCCAAGATGTTCAAATGTTCATAAATGACCAGCATGGTCAAATAATAATAATCACAGTAGTTGTCGAGGGTGCAGCACCTCAGGAGTAAACGTCAGTTGGCTTTTCATAGCCGATCATTAAGATATCTCTACCGCTCCTGCGGTCTCTAGAAAGTTGAAAACAGCAGGTCTGGGACAGGTAGCACGTCCGGTGAACAGGTCCGGGTTCCATAGCCGCAGGCAGAACAGTTGAAACTGGAGCAGCAGCACGGCCAGGTGGACTGGGGACAGCAAGGAGTCATCATGTCAGGTCGTCCTGAGGCATGGTCCTAGGGCACAGGTCCTCCGAGAGAGAGAAAGAAAGAGAGAATTAGAGAGAGCATACTTAAATTCACACAGGACACCGGATAAGACAGAAGTACTCCAGATATAACAAACTGTTATATCTAGCCCCCCGACACAAACTAATGCAGCATAAATACTGGAGGCTGAGACGGGAGGGGTCAGGAGACACTGTGGCCCCATCCGATGATACCCCCAGACAGGGCCAAACAGGAAGGATATAACCCCACCCACTTTGCCAAGGCACAGCCCCCACACCACTAGAGGGATATCTTCAACCACCAACTTACCATCCTGAGACAAAGCCGAGTATAGCCCACAAAGATCTCCGCCACGGCACAACCGAAGGGGGGGGCGCCAACCCAGACGGCAGACAGCAGTCTGTATGCACCCCTTATTAATCATCCTATCAGAACCCAGGGATGCCCGGGCCGTGTCTGTGTCCTGATTGGTTTGAGTGTGTGTGACGTGCGTTCCGTTCCTCTGTCTAGCTAACGAGCTCCCGGGGGACGCCTCCTTATTAACTAAGCGTCTCTGTCAAGGATACCCGTCCGACCGACGCGCTCCGCTCCCCGTGTGAAAAATGGCCACAATTACCATTTTAACGTTTAACTATTTCGCTCCCCCCTTATTTCCTGTCCCCCATTGATATTCTCCTATTTATTTGCATCCCTTCGTTTCTTTCTAGCTTGCACTGTTTTTTCCTCTCTTAAAGAATTGCAGTTTGCTCTCCATGGTCTATACAGGATTTTAACCAATTTTGTCCAGAATGACTGGCGTTTGCTGCTCAGTCGCTCTACATTAAGAAGAGGGATTGACCCACGCACTCATCCACCCTCCCTGTGAGCCAGACAGGTATCCAGCAGAATACTCAGCCAGCCGTAATGGTGTGAGCCGCATCCTCTGTGTGACTGCTGCTAATGTTAAGGTTAATGACGATCTCTGGGCTTAATTAGCCATCTGGTTGGCGGGCAGAGCAAAGCACGGACCTGACTAGCGTGGGTTGGTTGGCTAGCCAGTAATTCACTTTCCTGGCCAGTAATGAACTTCTCTAGTTATTTAGTAATGAACTCTGTGTCAGTGGTGGTTCTTCAGGATGGCAGAGAGAGAGTAGGCCCTCTTGTAAAGCGACTAGTGCGAAGCCTTGAATGGTAATGCTGTTATGTCCTTGATAGCTGCCTGGCAGCCACTAAACGACATGCTGCTCTATGAGGATGGTGGAAGATGTGGTTGTGAAAGCAGAGGTCTCAAAAGATGGAGGTGGATGACATTTCTCTGTTTTGATATTATTGTATACATTTTTGATGCTGATCCTGCTGTGCTGTGTTGAGTCCATTTCCCAAGTCTCTCAAACATCCCTCCTGTCCTTTGTTCCTTCCTTGGTAGGGTACTTATTGAGTAGGGAAATGTCCTAAATAGGTCATATCGCTACCCCCTATGCGGTACTTTCAGAATGAGATCATTGGCCAGAAGTGGAGGAGACTTGTATGGAAAGATATTTAAAAGTACTTTTGTGTAACCTTTAGTTGTATTTATAATGTATTTATATTTATAAAGCCCTTCTTACATCAGCTGATATCTCAAAGTGCTGTACAGAAACCCAGCCTAAAACCCCAAACAACAAGCAATGCAGGTGTAGAAGCACGGTGGCTAGGAAAACTCCCTAGGAAGGCCAGAACCTAGGAAGAAACCTAGAGAGGAACCAGGCTACGAGGGGTGGCCAGTCCTCTTCTGGCTGTGCCGGGTGGAGATTATAACAGAACATGGCCAAGATGTTCAAATGTTCATAAATGACCAGCATGGTCAAATAATAATAATCCCAGTAGTTGTCGAGGGTGCAGCACCTCAGGAGTAAATGTCAGTTGGCTTTTCATAGCCGATCATTAAGAGTATCTCTACCGCTCCTACCACTTCCTTACATTCTGCTAGAAACCGTGCAGTCTTTGGAGAATAGAATATCTACACGGAAAATTAAACTACCAACAGGACATTCAAAACTGTAATATCTTATGCTTCACGGAGTCGTGGCTGAACGACGACACTATCAACATACAGCTGGCTGGTTATACGCTGTACCGGCAGGATAGAACAGCGGCGTCTGGTAAGACAAGCGGCTGCGGACTATGCATTTTTGTAAATAACATCTGGTGCACGATATCTAAGGAAGTCTCGAGCTATTGCTCGCCTGAGGAAGAGTATCTCATGATAAGCTGTAGACCACACTATCTACCTAAAAAGTTTTCATCTGTATTTTTCGTAGCCGTTTACATACCTGCTGTATTCCGCCATAAGCAAACAAGAAAACACTCACTCAGAGGCGGCGCTCCTAGTAGCCGGGACTTTAATGCAGGGAAACTTAAAACCGTTTTACCAAATTTCTATCAGCATGTTAAATGTGCAACCAGAGGGAAAAAAACTCTGGACCACCTTTACTCCACACACAGAGACGCATACAAAGCTCTCCCTTATCCTCCATTTGGCAAATCTGACCATAATTCTATCATCCTGATTCCTGCTTACAAGCAAACATTTAAACAGGAAGCACCAGTGACGAGATCAATAAAAAAGTGGTCAGATGCTAAGTTACAGGACTCTTTTGCTAGCACAGATTCCTCCAACGGCATTGAGTAGTACACCATATCAGTCATTGGCTTCATCAAAAAGTGCATCAATGACATCGTCCCCACAGTGACCGTACAACCAGAAGCCATGGATTGCAGGCAACATCCGCACTGAGCTAAAGGCTAGAGCTGCCGCTTTCAAGGAGCGCGACTCTAACCCGGAAGCGTATAAGAAAACCCGCTATGCCCTCCGACGAACCATCAAACATGCAAACCGTCAATACAGGTCTAAGATCGAACATTACTACACCGGCTCGTCGAATGTGGCAGGGCTTGAAAACCATTACAGACTAGAAAGGGAAGAACAGCCGAGAGCTGTCTAGTGACACGAGCCTATCAGACGAGCTAAACTACTTCTATGCTCGCTTCGAGGCAAATAACACTGAAACATGCATGAGAGCACAAGCTGTTCCGGAAGACTGTGTGATCACGCTCTCCGCAGTCGATGTGAGTAAGACCTTAAAAACAGGTCAACATTCACAAGGCCGCAGGGCCAGACGGATTACCAGGACGTGTACTGCGAGCATGCGCTGACCAACTGGCAAGTGTCTTCACTGACATTTTCAACCTTTCCCTGTCCGAGTCTGTAATACCAAATATGTTTCAAGCAGACCACCATAGTGCCTGTGCCCAAGAATACTAAGGTAACCTGCCTAAATGACTAACGACCCATAGAACTCACGTCTGTAGCCATGAAGTGCTTTAAAAGGCTGGTTATGGCTCAAATCAACACCATCAGGTTGAGAGCTTCTAGTCCCTTGGTGTCCACATCACCAATAAACTAACATGGTCCAAGCACACCAAGGCAGTCGTGAAGAGGGTACGACAAAACCTATTCCCCCTCTGCAGACTGAAAAGATTTGGCATGGGTCCTCAGATCCTCAAAAGGTTCTACAGCTGCACCATCGAGAGCATCCTGACTGGTTGCATCACTGCCTGGTATGGCAACTGCTCGGCTTCCGACCGCAAGGCACTACAGAGTGTAGTGCGAACGGCCCAGTACATCACTGTGGCCAAGCTTCCTGCCATCCAGGACCTCTATACCAGGCGGTCTCAGAGGAAGGCCACCCTAGTCATAGACTGTTCTCTCTGCTACCGCACGGCAAGTGGTACCAGAGCACCAAGTCTAGGTCCAAGAGGCTTCTAAACAGCTTTTACCCCCCCAGCCATAAGACTCCTGAACATCTAGTCAAATGGCTACCCAGACTATTTTCACCCCCCCCCCCCCCTTCTTTACACCACTGCTACTCTCTGTTGTCATCTATGCATAGTCACTTTAATAACTCTACCTACATGTACATACTACCTCAACTAATCGGTGCCCCCGCACATTGACTCTGTATCGGTACCCCCTGTATATAGTCTCGCTATTGTAATATTACTGCTACTCTTTAATTACTTGTTTTATCTCTTATTCTTATCCATATTTTTTTTTTAAACTGCATTGTTGGTTAAGGGCTCGTAAGTAAGCATTTCACTGTAAGGTCTCCGTAGACCTGTTGTATTCGTCGCATGTGACTAATAAGGTTTGATTTGAACTAATTGCCCGTCGCTTCAATTACTTGAATTCCATTTTTCCCAACGCACTGTTTCTCTAGAAAGAATTTTAAATAATTCAAGACAGAAATCAAGTCAGGACCTATGTGGGACACTGGGCTGAAGGGAGTTGTAGTTTCCATTAAGCAAATTTTCATCCTAGTTCAGCAAAGAAACATGGTATTTAACTATAATGACCATAATCCATTGCATCTGTTTTTGATACACTTTTACACAGATCGCATGAGAGAGGAATGTACACAACACGTCAGGCAGCTCTGCAGCAGGATAGCCTCGCTGAATAGGATGACTAAAGACAGATAACGTTAGATAACAGATAACGTGGTCTGGCTGGCTGGCTGACTGTTACTGCCTGGTTGAGAAGATGACTTTAACGAATGAAAAATAATAATGTCCTCAAATAATATTTAAGTACAGGACGGAAATATTATTATTTCATCGTAATTTACTATTTTTCCTTTGTCTACCCAATGTGGACCTGACGGAGATGATGGAATATTTTGTTTTGGCAATTTAATTTTTGCTTTTTTTTGACTTTGCAAGTTCAATTAAAAAGCTCAAAAAAATGTCATTATGCATTTCATTTAAAAAAATAAAAATAAATTGAAAACTTATTTTTTAATAAGCGAAACCAAACCGACCTCAAAAAGCTCAGCAATAGTACACCTTCATTTAGTACTGTGAGAAGGCAAAAGTGTATAGATCGAAGCACTCTGTCTGCCTGCCTGCTGTCTTTGTTTAGTGGATATACCAGGGCTCTCCAACTCTGTTCCTGGAGAGATACCCTCCAGTAGGTTTTCAATCCAACCCCAGYTGTAATTAACCTGATTCAGTTTTTCAACCAGCTAATTATTAGAATCAGGTGCACTAGATTAGGGTTGGAATGAAAACCTACAGGTAGCTCTCCAGGAACAGGGTTGGAGAACCCTGGTATAGACTGATGCACTCTCTGTCTGTCTGGCATGCTGTCTTTTTGTTTTCTTTGTTCTCTCTGGCCACCTAGTTAGGATGGCACTGTACTGTCTGTTCTAGAGTCCTCTTCTCAACCCCTGATGCATCTCACTGTCTTTTCAAGTGAACAATGAGGAACTAAGTTTGTTGAGGGAGTTATTTCTCTCCTCTCCTTGGAGAGTGTTTTGGACTTTTATTCCCTCGGCAGTGTAGGCTATGGGGCATTGTGCACCTCCAGGACATTGATCCTCTAATCAAGGCTTTACAGGTGGACATCACAGGTGTCACTCTTCTCAGGAGTCTCTCTCTAGCAGTCCCTCTCTTTCTCTCTTTAGCTCTTGAATTCTCGCACACTCACTCTCACACTTTCTCTCTCCTCTTCCTCTCACACTTTCTTTCTCTTCCTCTCACTCTCTCGGTCTGTCTCTTTCTCTTCCTCTCACTTTCTCTCTTTCTCTTCCTCTCACTCTCTCGGTCTGTCTCTCTTTCTCTTCCTCTCACACTTTCTCTTCCTCTCACTCTCTCGGTCTGTCTCTCTTTCTCTTCCTCTCACTCTCTCGGTCTGTCTCGCTTTCTCTTCCTCTCACTCTCTCGGTCTGTCTCGCTTTCTCTTTGCTCTCATTCTGTATCTTTTTCTTTGACTTCCACATATTTCTCTCTCTGTTTCCTTCACTTTCTTTCTCTTCCATATATTTATTTATCTCGTCTCATCCCCATCTTTTTATAGCTCACTTTCCTATAGTTATCTCGCTTGCTCTCGCTCTCTTGTTTGCGCTCTCTTTCTCTCAGCATCCTTATATAATTCTGTATTACGATGCCACAACACAAACAGGCCGTCCATCAACACAGCCGGAGTCATTGTCTCAGTGCTCTGGAAACTGCATACAATCAGTCTGTTTGCAAATATAGCCTTTTGTCTGTAGCCGTGCTGTGTGCGAGTGCATTGATGTACTCCCTGCAGATCTCTTTTACTCAAGCGTACACCCACACCCGCATGCACGTCCACCCACATCAGTGGCGGTCGGTGCCTTTTAAGATGAGGTCGATTTTATTTATATATAAATAAATAATATGAGCATGGTCTTATTTCTATTACAACATATTGGATTACTGTCATTCATTTTCCATTCACCCAGTTCAATGTAACAGTGACAGGTTAAGGCTACTTGAAGTTTCCCAATACTCATCATGAGGTTGCTACAACCTAGCCTATAAATTAAAGTTTACACAGTAGGTGCACACAGGTCAAGATAAAAATTTGAGGTGACAGTGACACATGGACAGACAGTGACACATTCAATATCGCCTTGCACACTCTCGCCTGCATCTAGCTGATCTAGGGTGTAATCATTAGTCCAACAGTTGCACGAGTTTCTATTGAACAAATTCAGGTATGTTTATACCCGTTTTGTTCTGTTTGCTTCCGCTTAAGAAAAGTTTTTCAACAGAGTCGGCGGAATGAATACACCCCTAATCATATGCAAGCAGTTCACTTTCATAGAAACATACAAACAGCTCGTTGTATTCCTTCTCGCATCTACGCACTCTCCTCCTCTCACCTTTTACTGCACTACACATCAGCTTTTTGTGACCAGGCCTTCATATCATAACCGCTACACACTGCCTACATCGTTGTCACCATATTAGCTAAAGTAACGTCATAGTCAACATAGCTAATAGAACTAACACGTTAGTAAACCTGCTACAATCATGCAGTACGGTGTACAGTCAGTAAGCAGTTTAACGGTTACACCTGCGGCCCCGGTGGCAATAATTTATTAAAACCAAAAGCTTACCTTGACTTGAAAGAGTTCCAGTGTTTTGATATGTATAGCCAGCTAGCTAACATAGCATCCCTCTGTTTGAGCCGGGTGTTTGAGTAGGCTAAACTAGCTAGCTGCATTTAAGTGAGAAGAGAGAAAATTATGAAATATCTTGCTCTCTCTTTCTCCACCTTCATTTTTTAAGAAAATAATTTGTTAGCTGTAGCATTTGCTTTCAGTACTAGGTACATGTCAGTTCATGCTGCAAGAGCTCTGATATATTGGAGGATGTCTTCTGGTAGTAGTCATAATTACCGTGTAAGTCTATGGAAAGGGTTGAAAACTGAGCCTCCTAGGTTTTGTATTGAAGTCAATGTACTCAGAGGAGAACGGAAGCTAGCTGTCCTCCAGCAACACCATGGTGCTACTCTACAGAGTGCTGCTGAGTCTACTGTAGACCTTCATGGCTAAACAATTTGTTTTAATTATTTGTTGATGTGAATATATTTAGTATAGTTTTATCTAAAAATGATAACTTTTTAAATGTTAAGCTTTGAAAAATAAATGAAATTCACTGAGGAGGATGGTCCTCCCCTTCCACCGCTGAGGAGCCTCCACTGACACACACACACACACACACACACACACACACACACACACACACACACACACCTTGTTTGATAGGTGGAAGATGTTAGCTGTCTGAAGGGGGAAAACCTTGTTTTGAATGAACAATCACAAGCTTGCATCACACCTGGTGATGTGACATGATGGGACTGGTCATTGTTGATTATATTTCCTTGCTCAAATGAATGTCCACTTTTCCACCCCATGCATTGTATATAGAGTGCATTCGGCACGTATTCAGACACCTTGACTTTATCCACATTTTGTTACATTACAGCCTTATTCTGAAATGTTTTAAATGAAATGTTTTTCTCATCAATCAACACACAATACCTCATAATGACAAAGCGAAAACAGTTTTTTAGAAATGTTTGCACGTTTATAAAACAGATACCTCATTTACAGAAGTATTCAGACCCTTTGCTATGAGACTTGAAATTGAGCTCCGGTGCATCCTGTTTCCATTGATCATCCTTGAGATTTTTCTACAAATTGGAGTCCACCTGTGATAAATTCAATTGATTGGACATAATTTGGAAAGGCACACACCTGTCTATATAAGGTCCAACAGTTGACAGTGCATGTCAGAGCAAAAACCAAGCCATGAGGTTGAAGGAATTGTCCGTAGATCTCAGAGACAGGATTGTGTTGAGGCACAGATCTGGGGAAGGGTACCAAAAAATGTCTGCAGCTTTGAAGATCTCCAAGAACACAGTTCTTAAATGGAAGAAGTTTGGAACCACCAAGAGTCTTCCTAGAGCTGGCCGCCCGGCCAAGCTGAGCAATCGGAGGAGAAGGGCCTTGGTCAGGGAGGTGACCTAGAACCTGATGGTCACTCTGACAGAGCTCCAGAGTTCCTCTGTGGAGATGGGAGAACCTTCCAGAAGGCACTATTCCTACGGGGAAGCATGGTTGTGGCAGCATCATGCTGTGGGTATGTTTTTCAGCGGCAGGGCCTGGGAGACTACACTGCATAGTGACACACAAAGTGCATTCGGAAAGAATTCAGACCCCTTGACTTTTTCCACATTTTGTTACATTACAGCCTTATTGTAAAATGGATTAAATAGTTTTCCCCCCCTCATCAATCTACACACAATACTCCAAAATGACAAAGCAACAACAGGGTTTTAGAAATTTTGCAAATGTGTGTGTGTGTGTGTGTGTATATGTGTATATATATAAAATGAAATATCACATTTACATAAGTATTCAGACCCTTTACTCAGTACTTTGTTGAAGCACCTTTGACAGGGATTACAGCCTTGAGTCTTATTGGGTATGACGCTACAAGCTTGGCACACCTGTATTTAGGGTGTTTCTCTCATTCCTCTCTGCAGATTCTCTCAAGCTCTTTCAGGTTGGATGGGGAGTGTATGACTGCATGCATGGTGTGCGTTTGTGTGTGTCTTGAGCCTCATGGTGTGTGTGTGTGTGTGTGTGTGTGTGTGTGTGTGTGTGTGTGTGGTGTGTGTGTGTGTGGTGTGTGTTAGGGCTCCTGTGATGACGCTTGTTGCTCTCTCTCCTTCCATCTCCCTCTCTCTCCCTCCGGAGTAGATGGGGCTTCTTTGTTTAGACTGTTGTTGCTCTTTGTCTGTTCTGCTGTGCTCTCTGGTACAGTTGGAGGAAGATGAAAGCCCACTAGTGATTTATCTCTCCAACGGTGTGCTGCTTGGTGGGGTGGAACCCTATGATTATTAAACCTTTCCCTCAGCCACAGCCACAGACCAGTGGAGGCTCCTCAGAGGAGGAAGGGGAGGACTATCCTCCTCAGTGAATTTCATAAAAATAAAAATAGTAAAACTTTAAAGTTATCCTTTTTAGATAAAACTAAACTAAATATAATCACGTGCCACCAAATACTTGATTAAAACATGTTATTTTGCAAAGAAGGTCTACAGTAGCCTCAAAAGCACTCTGTAGGGTAGCACCATGGTGTAGCCGGAGAACATCTAGCTTCCATTCTCCTCTGGGTACATTGACTTCAATTCAAAACCAAGGAGGCTCATGGTTCTCACCACCTTCCGTAGACTTACACAGTAATTATGACAACTTCTGGAGGATGTCCTCCAACCGATCAGAGCTCTTGCAGCATGAACTGACATGTTGTCCACCCAATCAAAGGATCAGAGAATTAATCTAGTACTACAAGCATAAGCTACAGCTAGATAGCACTGCAGTGCATAAAATGTGGTCAGTAGTTGACTCCAAGAGAGAGAGAGACAATAGTTTAAGTTTTTAACAGATTAATTTATTCCAAAATGAAAGAGACGCAAGAGAGAGAGAGTGTCTTTTTTTTCAGGGTCACTTACTTAGCTAGTAAATGCAGCTAGCTAGTTTAGCCTACTGAAACACCCTGCTCAAAGAGAGGGATGCTATGTTAGCTAGCTGGCTATATTTTCCCAACACAACACTGGAACAGTCAAGGTAAGCTTTTGGTTTTACAAATGTATTGCCACCGGGGACTGCCGGTGTAACTCTTGCTGACTGTACACTGTAACGTTACTGCTTGATTCTATTGGGTTTACTAACATATTTTTTTAATTGAACCTTTTATTTAACTAGGTAAGTCGGTTAAGAACAAATTCTTATTTACATTGACGGCCTACCCCGGCCAAACCCGGATGACGCTGGGCCGATTGTGCGCCGCCCTATGGGACTCCCAATCACGGCTGGATGTGATACAGCCTGGATTCAAACCAGGGTGTCTGTAGTGATGCCTCAAGCACTTGGGAGCCCCGAGTGGCGCAGCGTTAGTTCTATTAGCTATGCTAACTATGATGCTACTTTATCTAATATGGTGAGAACGATGTAGGTTGTTGTTAGCGGTTTTCTTGGAAAGTTTTTTTTCGCCTGGTCACATACAGCTGATGTGTTGTGCACTTAAGTCCAAAAGCGAAGGGAAGAGGTGAGAGAAGGAAAGTGCATAAACGCGAGAAGGAATGCAACGTGGCTGCTATGAAAGTGAACTGTGTTTAAGTGTGAACAGGGGTGTATTCATTCTGACAATTCTGTTAATACTTTTCTTAAACGGAAGCAAAGGGAACAAAACGGGGATAAACATACCTGAATTTATCCAATAGAAACTTTGCAACTGTTGTACTTGTCTCTCGACCTGTCTGCACCTATGTTGTAAATGTTCATTCATATGCTAGGTTGTAGCAACCTCATGATGAGTATAGGGAAAATTTGAGTATCATGAAGTAGTCTAAACCTGTCGCTGTTACATTGAACTGGGTGAATGGAATATGAATGACAGTCATCCAATAAGCTGTAATAGAAAAAGGACATGCTCATCAATATTTTTTTTGTCCTCATCTTAAGACACTGACCACCACACGTATCTCTCCTCCTTCATGATGCTTGAACAATGGGTGGGGCAGGCTTATCTGGCCTAATTTTCTCCCTCGTTCCACCCACTTTTCCCCCCTTTTCCTGTCTTATTTTGGAAGCATAAAATAAGGAGTCAGGTCAGGAGTTACTAGGTGTGGGGCGATCAAGGTTTGAGGAAGGGCAGCTATTGTTGGGGTTGACATGATTTCAGAAAGTAGTTTTTCCCTTGATTTATATCTGGCTTACATATTAATTGGACGGGCCTAAAATTTTTATCAATCGCTATTATCAATAAATACACATTTAAATGCATATATTTGTTTTCTGTCAAACAATGTATTGATTGTTTTTTCATCAAACATTGTATGCATACCAATGCCCTTATTGAAAGCAGACACATCGATGGCCCTGAACGAACTTTATCTGACTCTTTGTAAACTGGAAACCACACACCCTGAGGCTGCATTCATCGTAGCTGGGGATTTTAACAAGGCTAATCTAAAAACAAAACTCCCTAAATTCTATCAGCATATCGATTGTGCTACCAGGGCTGGAAAAACACTAGACCATTGTTATACTAATCTCCGCGACGCTTATAAGGCCCTCCCCCGCCCCCCTTTCGGAAAAGCTGACCACGACTCCATTTTGTTGATTCCAGCCTACAAACAGAAACTCAAACAACAAGCTCCCGCGCTCAGGTCTGTTCAACGCTGGTCCGACCAGTCTGAATCCACGCTTCAAGACTGCTTCGATCACGCGGATTGGAATATGTTCCGCATCGCGTCCAACAACAATATTGACGAATATGCTGATTCGGTGAGCGAGTTCATTAGGAAGTGCATTGACGATGTCGTACCCACAGCAACGATAAAAACATTCCCAAACCAGAAACCGTGGATTGACGGCAGCATTCGCGTGAAACTGAAAGCGCGAACCACTGCTTTTAACCAGGCGCGCAGGGGACCGGAAGCATGACCGAATACAAACAGTGTAGCTATTCTCTCCGCAAGGCAATCAAACAGGCTAAGTCTCAGTACAGAGACAAAATCGAGTCGCAATTCAACAGCTCAGACACAAGAGGTTGTGGCAGGGTCTACAGTCAATCACGGATTACAAAAAGAAAACCAGCCCCGTCGAGGACCAGGATGTCGCTCCCAGACAGGCTAAACAACTTTTTTGCCCGCTTTGAGGACAATACAGTGCCACTGACACGGCCCCTACCAAAACCTCGGGCTCTCCTTCACTGCAGCCGAGTGAGTAAAACATTTAAACGTGTTAACCCTCGCAAGGCTGCAGGCCCAGACGGCATTCCCAGCCGCGTCCTCAGAGCATGCGCAGACCAGCTGGCTGGTGTGTTTACGGACATATTCAATCAATCCTTATCCCAGTCTGCTGTTCCCACATGCTTCAAGAGGGCCACCATTGTTCCTGTTCCCAAGAAAGCTAAGGTAACTGAGCTAAACGACTACCGCCCCGTAGCACTCACTTCCGTCATCATGAAGTGCTTTGAGAGACTAGTCAAGGACCATATCACCTCCACCCTACCGGACACCCTAACCCACTCCAATTTGCTTACCGACCCAATAGGTCCACAGACGACGCAATCGCAACCACACTGCACACTGCCCTAACCCATCTGGACAAGAGGAATACCCATGTGAGAATGCTGTTCATCGATTACAGCTCAGCATTTAACACCATAGTACCCTCCAAACTCGTCATCAAGCTCGAGACCCTGGGTCTCGACCCCGCCCTGTGCAACTGGGTCCTGGACTTCCTGACGGGCCGCCCCCAGGTGGTGAGGGTAGGAACAACATCTCCACCCCGCTGATCCTCAACACTGGGGCCCCACAAGGGTGCGTTCTGAGCCTCTCCTGTACTCCCTGTTCACCCACGACTGCGTGGCCATGCACGCCTCCAACTCAATCATCAAGTTTGCGGATGACACTACAGTGGTAGGCTTGATTACCAACAACGACGAGACGGCCTACAGGGAGGGGTGAGGGCCCTCGGAGTGTGGTGTCAGGAAATAACCTCACACTCAACGTCAACAAAACAAAGGAGATGATTGTGGACTTCAGGAAACAGCAGAGGGAGCACCCCCCTATCCACATCGACGGGTCAGTAGTGGAGAAGGTGGAAAGTTTTAAGTTCCTCGGTGTACACATCACGGACAAACTGAAATGTGTCCACCCACACAGACAGCTTGTGAAGAAGGCGCAGCAGCGCCTCTTCAACCTCAGGAGGCTGAAGAAATTCGGCTTGTCACCAAAAGCACTCACAAACTTCTACAGATGCACAATCGAGAGCATCCTGTCGGGCTGTATCACCGCCTGGTACGGCAACTGCTCCGCCCACAACCGTAAGGCTCTCCAGAGGGTAGTGAGGTCTGCAGAACGCATCACCGGGGCAAACTACCTGCCCTCCAGGACACCTACACCACCCGATGTCACAGGAAGGCCATAAAGATCATCAAGGACAACAACCACCCAAGCCACTGCCTGTTCACCCCGCTATCATCCAGAAGGCGAGGTCAGTACAAGTGCATCAAAGCAGGGACCGAGAGACTGAAAAACAGCTTCTATCTCAAGGCCATCAGACTGTTAAACAGCCACCACTAACATTTAGCGGCCGCTGCCAACATACTGACTCAACTCCAGCCACTTTAAAAATGGGAATTGATGGAATATGTAAAAATGTACCACTAGCCACTTTAAGGCAATCCACTTACAATGTACTTACCTACATACCCTACATTACCCATCTCATATGTATATACTGTACTCTATATCATCTACTGCATCTTGCCATCTTTATGCAATACATGTACCACTAGCCACTTTAAACTATGCCACTTTATGTTTACATACCCTACAGTACTCATCTCATACGTATATACCGTACTCTATACCATCTACTGCATCTGCCATGCCGTTCTGTACCACAACTCATTCATATATCTTTATGTACATATTCTTTATCCCTTTACACTTGTGTGTGTGTGTAAGGTAGTAGTGTGGAATTGTTAGGTTAGATTACTGTTGGTTATTACTGCATTGTCGGAACTAGAAGCACAAGCATTTCGCTACACTCGCATTAACATCTGCTAACCATGTGTATGTGACTAATAAAATTTGATTTGATTTGATTTGAAGTATATTGGTTCATAATCCATATTCTACATTCCTTGCCTCCAAATAATTTAGAAATTATTAATGAATACTCTCATTAAACCTTTCCATTCCAAACGTACAATCTAACCCCTCCCTCCCTCCCTACAGTGTTGACAGCGCTCCCGGCACTGGCCATGGCCCCCCAGGCCAAGGTGGAGTCTCCATCCTCATCTCCCTCCCCGGGGCTGGTGAACGGTGGGCTGGAGGTGTCTGGGGTCAGGGAGGGCCAGAGGACATGGCTTTACCTGGAGGAGACGGCCAACAGCCTGCTGAGCACGGTGCAGCAGCTCAAGGCACTGATCGACCAGGCCAAGCAGGCCTGCCACTGCCAGGCAGGTCAGGATGCCTTCAGCCAGGACAAGATCCACGGCAGCAGGAAGGAGGTGAGGGGACTGGAGGAGACCCTGGTGGTTAGTCCAGGGTCATGGTCATTAGGGCACAATGTAGTGAAAAGTTTTCGCACTGTGGCATTTTCTTCTGGGTGTCTTGAGGTGTTGTTGTTTTTTTTTAAATGAATTTTAGTTTGACTTCTATTTGCGGTCTTCCCTCCTGCAGTGTACACTCACCCAGCCCTTCCAGAGTCAGATATCATTCCAGCACCCAGACGACCCAGAGGGGAAGAGAGGCTCAGAAATCACTGAGATCATCATCAAGGTACATGGAGAGACCTCTCGCTCTCTTTCTCTCTCATTTTCCCTCTCTTTTTCTCTCTATCTCTCTCTCACTCTCTTTTTCTCTTGGCTGTGTTCCATTTAGTCCATTAAAGAGAAAAAGCCTCTTTTATCCAGGTCTCCCCCTGGAGGATAAAACTGTCAGAGCTGGTTGAAATATCACGCCTGCTACTTCACACACATAAACAATATAGTTACGAGAGAAACAAACAACCTTGAAGCCACATGACTTCTCCCACCTGAGAGCATTTGTTAGATAGAATGGGGGAAATGTAACCCTGGTATCATATCAACAAAAAAGCCAGCGGTGACATTTTGTGCCTCTTGGTTCCCCTGGAGAAGCAATTTGTGGGTTGTTGTGGTGTTTGTCGGTGTTTGGTTGTAAGGAATCACAAGTGGGCTATGCCGGTTATATGTCAGAGGGAATGTCTCAGGGGAACTTGTGTATGTGTATGTGCGTGGTGTGGTAGCGCACTATGGGGCTGAGTAACAACAAATCAAACCTCTTCTATCATGCTAAGTATGACCAGTTCATTTTCAAATCAATTCTATCCCTTTGTTAGATTGTAATTCGATTCCATTCTGTGACTTTCTCTCCCACAGCAAATGTGCGTGAACTGTGGACGGGAGGCCATGAGCCAATGCACGGGATGCCACAAGGTCAACTACTGTTCCACCTTCTGTCAGAGAAAGGTAAGACTTAACCCTCTACAGACCGTGGCGTTCTGCAGGGCATAAAAGGTCTCTTAGGACCCATGAACATGTCATCAAGTCTGTTGATTGGATCACAGCCCACCACCTTCCCCACTACTGATCCCTTGTCAGTGGTGGGGGTGTGATTCAATCAAACAGCCTACTCTTAGGAACCAAAAACAGGCACAATGAGGGCAAAACATTACTTCCTGAAATTGTGTCGAGATTGAATCGCCCCCTCAACTCACCCACCACTGACCACTTGTCTCACTCCTTTAGTCTGCCTTATTTTTATTGCAGGACTGGAAGGAGCACCAGCACAACTGCTGCCAGACCAGTGGGGCTGTGGCTGTCCAGGACGAGGTGCCCATGTCAACCATAGACATGGACAAAGTCAAGGTCTAGCAGGTATAGACACTGAAAACAGATTCTGTAAAAACAGCAAAGTTCTCCTTTCAATACCTTGGAGACTTGAGCATGGCCTCTCATTCAGAACTCAGCCAGCTGGAACTTAAGTGCTGGTGCTGCTCTTTTGAATACATCAAAGATAGTTGCTAGACTTTGTCATGTCCCTAGAACATGCATTTGATGATAGCTGGGATTTCTTTTACACCAAACAGGTTTTGCAGTATGCTATTACATTGTCTCCTGTCTGAAGAAATAAATGTGAAGATTTTGACTCCTGAAAACACTACATTACACCCTGGGAATTCTGTCATTGTGTTTCCTCTAACAAATGCAGCTCCGAGGCCTGTGTGCTTCAGATGATCAAGTATTTGAAGAGTAGTGTTTGCTTCCCTCAACAGACACTGGTGTCTAGTTCGATTTGTAGATGTATCCTGGAAACCAGACGATTACTGAATGACTGTACATTTCAAATGTAGTCCACTACCAGGGTTTAAAAACACAGAATGCCTGTTGCCGAAAAAAGACTTGCTCTAACAATACATGTATTTTATTGAATATGTTTTATGTATTACATTGGCTCTGTCCTACGTTGAATGGAGCAGGACAGGCTGGTAAACAACAGTAGGTTCTATATAAAACACACAATGACAAATCAATGACCTTGTCGATTGTCCTCTTGCTTGTTCCCAGTGACTGCCTGCTGTGAGAGATTACGGGATGTAATGACCTAAATAATTCTGCAAAGTCACATTGATATGTAGTGACTCTACTGAGAATTTCACACGGCTTGTCATTTTTAACAGATTTTTATGTAACTTGCAACAAACCTGCAAACTGAAGATGCATTTCAAACCAGCTTGCTTTGGGTTTGACTGGGTGAAAATATGTTTTGATTACATTGCAACACAGCAATACAGTCAATGCATTTTCAACACATTTTTCATTTGTACATTTCCACAAGGATATTGGCTTGAGACTTTGCCCTGAGTCAGGAGGTCATGCAGTGCAAGAGTTGTCTGACACATAGGCAACTGCCATCCACCCACCCACTGTCTCTGTGGACATCATCGTTAAGTGTGTTACTGCCATGGTTATTATTTAATGGATGGTGGACATTAGTGAGATTATCTGAGCTTTTCTCAGTGATAGCTGTCAACTGCCACACAGCTGCACTGATGTGGATTAATCCAATGGATTAAAGCTGTCAGGTGACTGGAGGAGGGGAGGATGTGTGTGCTGTGCTGCATACAGTACGACCCGCTATCTTTCTGTGAAGACCAACAACATCACTACTCACCGGAGAACTAGTATGAAAAATGAGGGTCAATTTGAGCAACAGCTACCTGTCCAAAATAGGGTCCATTACATTGATAAATTGAGACTGCTGTTCAGGGATTGGAAGAGTTTTGAGACCCACAATGACCTACCCAACTTTCTGGGGGAGTCCTCCAGACTTCCTGTGGCCTCTGGAGTCAGTAATCACAGTAAGCCCAACAACCTGGTTTTTGGGAATGAAAGGTTAACGTTGTCCAGTATATTACTTTGACAGGTACATCCGTTTCAATGTTTCAGATACAGAGGTCAGTCATGTTCTCTTGAGAGGTCACCTCGATACATGCTGTTGTCATCAATGAGTTCTCTCACTCTCCCCTTCTGTTCCTCGTTTAGTTAGATTAGAGAACTAACCAAATAGACTCATGGAAGAAAAATGTTCCTTATGCAATGGAGCACTGCACAATGACCTCAGCCTCAGCTCTCCAACACTGAGCAGACAGCCTTGTCTTGTCTGGCGTTGTAATCCCCTGCATCTGTCAAACTCACGCGTCACTCTCCGTATCAGGCATGAAATTACTGCTGCTGTACCGCACCATGGCTGCCCAACCACCGCTGGGCTGAGCCTGTGTCCAGGGCACAGGGAGGGAGAGTGGAAGGAAATTAACAGTGGTTCTAATCTGATGCCCTGGACTGAGAGCCACTCTGTTGCGTTTGTCCCATTTGGTATATTTGACAAGGACTTCAGCTGCAAGGAAGGGGAGAGGGTGAAGGGAGAGGTGGAGGAGAAAGGGGGAGGGAATTGCAGATGAGCCCATATGGATGTGGTGAGACAAATACCCTCTACCCCACCTCTACCCCTCTCCACTTTCCACCTCCATGGAGGATGTGTAAGCCCTCTACAATGTTTTCCCTTCACCTGTCCCTCCCCTCTAACCCCTAATGCTTTTCTCAAGGTAGATTTTAGATTTTTTTTTTTTTCGTAGAATGTTGCACACCTCAAAAGCACCCAAGCTAGCAGCATGAATCAAAATGTCTCATGAGAAACCTGACCAGAGGAAAGACACTACTACTATTGGGTCGTTTGTCATTGTTATTTGGAGCCTTATATTAGTCTTTCAAGATGAGGCTCTGGTTGGGGGTTATTTGTCAATTTTCTAGGTCTGGGAGCTCCTATGAATTCCCTCTGTCATGTAATGATTCTCTTGTATGCCTCTGATCAACACCTATCCTTAAAAGAAGAAAAAAATCAAATAGTTATTTGCTTTGTCAATTTCTTTGGGTTGGTGGATAGGGGGGGGGGGGGGTTACAGGTAAAATATTCATCTCAATTTACACAGTTTATACACTTCATCACCCAAATTATGTGAACAACTGCTCGTCGAACATCTCATTCCAAAATCATGAGCATTAATATGGAGTTGGTCCCCCTTTGCTGCTATAACAGCCTCCACTCTTCTGGGAAGGCTTTCCACTAGATGTTGGAACATTCCTGTGGGGACTTGCTTCCATTCAGCCACAAGAGCATTAGTGAGGTCGGACACTGATGTTGGACGTTTAGGGTTGGAACGCAGTCAGGTGTTCGATGGAGTTGAGGTCAGGGCTCTGTACAGGCCAGTCAAGTTCTTCCACATCGATCTTGACAAACCATTTCTGTATGGACCTCGCTTTGTGCACGGGAGCATTGTCATGCTGAAACAGGAAAGGGCCTTCCCCAAACTGTTGCCACAAATTTAAAAGCACAGAATCGTCTAGAATGTAATTGTATGCTGTAGTGATAAGATTTCCCTTCACTAGAATTAAGGGGTCTAGCCCAAACCATTATTCCTCCTCCACCTAACTTTACAGTTGGTGCAATGCATTGGGGCAGGTAGCGTTCTCCTGCCAAACCCAGATTTGTCTAGTGGTGAAGTGTGATTAATCACTCCAGAGAACAAGTTTCCACTGCTCCAGAGGCCAATGGCAGCAAGATTTACACCACTCCTGTTGATGCTTGTCATTGTTCATGGTGATCTTAGGCTTGTATGTGGCTGCTCGGCCATGGAAACCCATTTCATGATGCTCCCAACAAACAGTTCTTGTGCTAATGTTGCAACGTCCACACTCAACGATTTTTACAGATGCGCCCGACTCTTGGCGGCAGTAAGAAAGTCATCGCCATCTGCACCCATTCAACAGCCTAGATTTACATTTTTATTAATTCTAAACAAAATCACTTTTGTGGGGTTCTCATACGCTTACAATGATATTCTGATTCTTGCTTGAACAGTTGCTGAGATTTATATTTTGTTGTGATCTTTGCAAAATAACTATTTTGGATGCAGCAGTTGTTAGCTAGAATGCTAAACGCTCGTTGATATAGGCTGTAGCAAAAGCTAGCCAAAGAGACATTTTACTAGTTGAAGTGTTTTTTTGTTTTTTTTGTATAATGCAGTTGATCTGTGATGATGATGACACAAACATTTATATTAAACAGGACATTCATATGAGCCTTAATCCAATTATAATCCAAAAGTACTGTGAAATGCACTCATAAGCAGTATGTAAATATAGGCTGGCGCTCTATAAGAACTCCCCCTTGTTCTGCCACCAACTTGCGTGCATCACCCTCGTGCGGCAATGTTTGCAAACAGAAAGGGCTCTCTTACGGGATGCCAAGGTCATATTTTTCCACATTCTGTTCCAGTTAAAGGGTTGTTCAGATCTGTGGACCATACTTTTTTAATGGCTAGCTCAGAATATGAGCTTTCCAAATGTTGTTTACATATTATAGAGATCAGTCCTGTTGGGAGCCCAGATAATTGAGTTCTAAATCCCATCATTGGATGGTTCAGTAGTTGGGTTTTCCAGGGGACTCCCTAAGCCAGTATAGCTGACCTAGGTAAATATAAATAAAAAAAAGGAGTTGCCTGGTTATGTGTCTTTCAGATCTTGGAATGTTCTCAAACAATGACTGTCCATGACAAAAGTCCACTCTACATATGTATCGCAAGGCATTATTGTGTAATATTGGAGTATGGGCATGCCATTTTGATTCCCAGAAATACAATATAAAGTTTGGTGCTCCTACATCTTTCCCTCTTTGCAAGTTTGTTCATTTTATCCGGGCTCGCTTACCTTGCCAAATACACTGAGTATACAAAACAGTAGGAACACCTGCTCTTTACATGACAAAGACTGACCAGGTGAAAGCCATGATCCCTTATTGATGTCACCTGTTAAATCAACTTCAATCGGTGTAGATGAAGGGGATGAGACAAAATATTTAAGTGCCTTTGGTAGTAGGTGCCAGACGTACCGGTTTGAATGTGTGAAGAACTGCAACGTTGCTGTGTTTTTCACGCTCAACAGTTTCTGTGTGTATCAAGAATGGTTCACCACCCAAAGGACATCCAGCCAACTTGACAACTGTGGGAAGCATTGGAGTCAACATGGGCCAGCATCCCTGTGGAACGCTTTCGACACCTTGTGGAGTCCATGCCCTGACAAATTGAGACTGTTCTGAGGGCAAAAGAGGGTGTAACTCAATAATAGGAAGGTGTTCCTAATGTTTTGAACACTTGGTGTACATTTTGAAACCACGCTATGGATTTGATCCCAATAGCCAGAAGGGGGAGACAAGGGAAGCGTTGAACTACAGAAATTAAGCCGTGGCAATATATTCATTTTGACAATAGATATTCTTCCGGCTCTGCTGAGGTCGGATGGAATTGAGTTGAGCGTTCTGTTAAAGTTTTTGGCAATGGTTTTCTCTAAATACGGAAATATATCTATTCCCAAATATTTAAAATGGGAAACGATTGGGATTCCATAAGAGAGTCCTCCATCGGGGGCTTGAGAGGCAGTAGGGCATATTTGGTTAGATCTATTTCATAACTTGAGATGGCGCTGAATTTGTCTATGATCTTCAAAGCTTTTGGGAGGGATTGAGATACTTTATCTAGACAATGTAAGATGATGTAATCCGTAGAATTGAGAGATATTGGTGTAATTTCTATTGATTTTCAAATTGCCTGGGCCAGGAGCTCCATAGACAATAAAAATAGGAGGGAGAAATATGGGATCACCTAGCCTGCTATTTGTAGTTATTCTGAACAGAACAGAGCAGGTAGTGCCTTTTATTACTATGGCTGAGGGATTGGCATATAGTATTTTAATCATATTAATGAAATTGGAGCCAAGCCCCATATGATGAACACCTATCCTGTACCCCAGGTTATAAGCAACATTGCAGTGAGTCACTCACGTATTCTCCCAATGTGTTCATCTTTACTGCTGCAATTTGAGCTTTTCTATTTGGGTTGCCAGTAGGGGAGCTGGGGAAGTGTCAGTGGGGAGTAGGCACCTTGCTATCTCAGTGGATGACAAGGCCTGTATCCCAAATGGTACCCTATTCCCCAAAAGCACTGCTTTTGACTGATAGAACCTGTTGAGACATGACATTTCATATTACTATGTGTGTATGCTATGAATCCCTGTGGTACTGACTGCTTTCAAATCAGTGTGCACCCTGTAGGCTAGCACCTGTTGCGAGATTTGTGGTCTATTTGTGACCCAGGCCAGAGGCACCTGAGGAAAGATTTAAGCCCAGGAGAACAGGGACACTTGTACCAGGGTGAGGCCTTCCAAACTGTGCTGCTGCTGATGCTACAGTTTCCTTTCTCATTCTGTCATCGAGTTCCATGAAAAGAGGTTTCAGTGGAGGGAGTCTGTGTGTAGGAGGATGCACTATTAATTTATCTCATTATGGTTAGATGGCTCACTTCTAACTCCTTTGTCTAGACTTGTTTGTTTGGGTTTGGACCCTGTGTGAATCTGTAACCCTTTCAGGAAAAGTGCCTCAGAATTTAAAAAAAGAATTTGTCACCATATAGAGTGACTTTGAGCATTTATCCCAGTTATTAGTGCCTGTAGTCTGGATAAACCCAGCTGGAAAGGCCAATATGAAAAAACATCTGACACCTCAGTCTCTCATACAAGCCACACAATGACATTGAAAAATGAATAAAGAGAGACAAACTTCCCTCTGAAGTTTGGTCTTTGAGAGCCCAGGGTTGTGAAGATGAGCTTTGGACTTGGACATCAACTTGTCCGTGCTTGCTAAGCAGGGTGGAGTATCCCAGCTGTCATTTGATGTTATCCTTTATTTTAAGAGTAGCTTCGCCTCCACATTTCTCGTTATTGCTGACATAAACACTCACCCCACTCCAGTAGTTACTTTGGATCATGGGGAGGTCGAGAGGGAGTTAGAAGAGTTGTCCTGGGCCATCTGTTGGCAGACAGTCTGATGCTTTGTAGCTTTGTGATTGTAATGAGAGATGACACACTCAGGTCTACTTAAAAGCTTGGGAGTCAGACACCCACTTCCTTCTCTGTCCACCCACCTCCACAATTTCACCTCCATAATCACATTTTACAGCAGTCCTATCCAAAGATTTTTCTTCTCTGCTTTCTCTCCATTCTCCTAGTTGAGATAGACTTGAATATCTTTGAATAAAATACGCATCAGCTGTCTTGGAGGAGAGTGAAGAAGAATGTCATAGTGTAATCGAGACCTTTTCATGAAGAGGCGTGTGAAAAACTAAGTTTATGGAAGGACTGACATTAAACCTTTCAACTCGCACAGCCGTTTTGTGTTCATAGATATACAGAGTGATTACAATTTCTGGTCACTCTTCTAAATGCCCTCAATTGGAGTTGACTTTTATGTTAGCACATCAATGCTAGTTTACCCTACCCTGATTTTGAAATGGGACTAATGTTTTTGGCCTCTGTCTTCACCTGATGTTGTTGCTAGGCTAACCTCTGTCATCCACCTGTGGCTAATGGACCAATCTTCCTGGGGGGGGGGGGGGAGAAGCATGTGGATTTAAATTACTCTCTCAATACCTGTCACACTGCAAGCAGATGGTGTCTGAAATTGCTCCATCATATTTAATCCTCCCTCCCAAAGCTTTCTCCTTGGGTTTGAACCATCACTCTCTTTTTTTTGTTATTTTCCTGTCTTAGATACATGATTTGAGCTGCTAGGCAACACAGAGGAAACTTTCTTTGTTCTTTTGCCCTTTTCAGTTGACCACTTCTCAGTTTGTCAAAGCCTCAATTTCCGTACAGGCGTGAGGGATATTTTTTAAAGAGGTTTCCTTTTGTTGTGACGATCTTTATCAGACTAAGTCAGGAGTCATCTCAGGATTTGCAGTATAGTCGTGGTTGTGTGGAGAATTATTATTTTTTGTTGATGAGAGGTAGTTGTGGTGGCGTGGAGTATGTTTTTAACCCTGGTCCTCAATGTTCAGAAGACAGAAGTCCTCATTTTAAGTGAAAAAACATTTAATCTTAAAGATTCATTTTGTACACATTCAGTTACCTCTAATAACCTCAGAAATGGCTTCTATTTCTGAATATCTTTTTCAGTTGAATGGATTCAATGCTATTCCTCACCACAAAGATTTCCACAATAAACATTGAAACGGCATATGGCCAGCTGACAAACAAACATTGCTGTCACAATAAGATAAATCACAAGCGTAAATCAACAGAAAACATTATGTACAAAAATAAAATCCCAATTGGGAGAAAAATATGCAATGGCAAGATATACTCTACAGCAAAGCTCAGATTTGATATTGTCACATCTATACAATGGTATCGTTTGTGCTTTCTTGTCCATTTATTGGCGGCGGTGGCTTACCCTGGCCCTAGATATGTTTGTGCTGTGTTGCCAACTGACGTTGCCATAGGAGTTGACCATAAGAGATTGCGAGACGGCACAAACCGATCTGGAACCAGGCTAGCTGTGCCGTCTTGTCTACCGGTATGTACAGCAGCTGTGGATGAATTTCTTGAAGTAGTTCCTGAACTCTGTGTTGAAGACCGTGTAGATGATGGGGTTGAGGGCGCTGTTGACGTAGCCTAGCCAGGTGACAATGCTCATCAGGGCGGGGGGGATGAAGCAGGTGGCACACAGGGCCCGCATGGTGTGGACCACGAAGAACGGGGTCCAGCAGAACAGGAAGACACCTGGGATGGAATAGACACACACACACACACACACACACACACACACACACACACACACACACACACACACAGAGGCAGTCAGGCACATACACAAGCGCACAAACGCAGGAAGGCACATGGGAACAAGCGTAGGAAAACATGCACACGGGTACGCACAGGCAGAACGGTACGAATGGGCAGACACAGACACAGACACAGGCACACACAAAACACACACGCAAAGAGGTTTAGATTTCGTAAACCACAGGGATCGCAGTAAAATTACACCTCTAAGACTTCTCTCATTTATGAAAGGATTGTATGTCAGGCTAACACAGGCTTGAAACTGTATTGCTACGATTGCGTTCCAAATGACACCCTTTCCCCTTTATAGTGCTCTACTTTTTGATCAGGGCCCAAAGAGCTTTGGTCAAAAGTAGTGCACTTTATAGGGAACAGGGTGCCATTTGGAACGCATCCTACATTTAATAAAACTGGAATTGCTCAATAGATCATGAGTCTTACTTTGAGGACATGAATGAGCGGCCAATGGGAAAAGATATAGCTAGCAATAATGATCAAGTCAAACACAATCAAAATCAGACTGAGCCCAGAACTACTGTAAGCCGCCCCCCTCTTAAAGCCCCATCCAGATGAATGTATTTCAGATTGAAGTAGCCTGAAGAGGCACTGCTGAATAGATTCTACACATCAGTGAGAGCACAATTACATATACATCATGAAGTGTGATCATATCCCCATGGTGTAATATAGATGTGATTAACATTTTTTTTAGCATTTTCTTTTTAAATGTGTCATTTCCTATCAGCGTGATGTGACTAGGGTAATAAAACGGAACCGATCTGTATTTTAAGTAGGAAAATTACATTTTCAATCAAACACTTGCCCATACATAAACCAATTGCTCATACAGGAGCAAAGTGTATTGGGTGAATACTTCAGATATAAGCATAACCTTGCCAGATCAAATTATGTTTGTACGTAAAGAAGTATGCCTGCAGAAAAATGAGAAGTGTGTATACAGGTGTAGGGTATATATAAGATAAACTGTGCTACAAATGCTCCTCCACCACCGTTCGAACTACACCAGCCAGCCTCCCTGCCTAGCCCCCGCTCGGCTGAATAATTCAGAAATGCTGATGAGATTTCTATTAATAATCTAGAATGGAGGTTAGGATGAGTGATGGATCAGAAACAAACTGTTCCATCCCAAATGGCACCCTATTCCCTATATAGTGCACTACTTCTGATCATAGCCATATGGGTCATGTTCAAATGTAGTGCACTTTATATGGAATCGGGTGTCATTTGGGACATATCCCTGCTCTGAGCACCAACTCTCTCTGGAAGCTGGGCTTTCCTTTCTCTGACTCATTCACTTACTGTGGAGGGAGGGCTTTGGTTGAATAACTGAATGTGAGGCAGAACTAGCATTAGATTTTTTTCCAGCGGTTCAGCATTCCTCGGAGAAGCTCAAGCTGCGAATAAAGTCTCCTAGTCATCTAAGGTAGGTCCCTCAGGAGCATGAATAAGATAGTCTTATGTAATGTAGAGTTCCTTCCCACCAGACATCTACCTTGGTTTGTGTTTGAACCATTGAATAATATTAGAGATATCCATCACTCCTGCCATTCCCCTCTGGCTGGGCCAAGGAGAGACCCTTTGTTTTTTTTTCACACACAATACCCCATAATGACAAAGTGAAAACAGGTTTATAGACATTTTTGCAAATGTAATGAACATGCAAAAGTTTACATACACTTATGTTGGAGTCATTAAAAGTCGTTTTTCAACCACTCCACAAATTTCTTGTTAACAAACTATAGTTTTGGCAAATTGGTTAGGACATCTACTTTGTGCATGACACAAGTAATTTTTCCAACAATTGTTTACTGACAGATTAATTCACTTATAATTCACTGCATCACAATTCCAGTGGGTCAGAAGTTTACATACACTAAGTTGACTGTGCCTTTAAACAGCTTGGAAAATTCCAGAAAATGATGTCATGGCTTTAGAAGCTTCTGATAGGCTAATTGACATCATTTGAGTCAATCGGAGGTGTACCTGTGGATGTATTTCAAGGCATACCTTCAAACTCAGTGCCTCTTTGCTTGACATCATGGGATAATCAAAATAAATCAAGAACTCAGAAAAACAATTGTAGACCTCCACAAGTCTGGTTCATCCTTGGGAGCAATTTCCAAACGCCTGAAGGTACCACGTTCATCTGTACAAACAATAGTACGCAAGTATAAACACCATGGGACCACGCAGCCGTCATACCGCTCAGGAAGGAGACGCGTTCTGTCTTCTAGAGATGAATGTACTTTGGTGCGAAAAGTGCAAGTCAATCCCAGAACAACAGCAAAGGACCATGTGAATATCCTGGAGGAAACAGGTACAAAAGTATCTATATCCACAGTAAAACGAGTCCTATATCGACATAACCTGAAAGGCTGCTCAGCAAGGAAGAAGCCACTGCTCCAAAACTGCCATAAAAAAGCCAGACTACAGTTTGCAACTGCACAAACTGCACAGTTTGCAACTGCACAAAGATCATACTTTTTGGAGAAATGTCCTCTGGTCTGATGAAACAAAAACAGAACTTTTTGGCCATAATGACCATCGTTATGTTTGGAGGAAAAATGGGGAGGCTTGCAAGCCGAAGAACACCATCCCAACTGTGAAGCATGTGGGTGGCACCATCATCTTGTGGGGGTGCTTTGCTGCAGGAGGGACTGGTGTGCTTCACAAAACAGATGGCATCATGAGGCAGGAAAATTATGTGGATATATTGAAGTAACATCTCAAGACATCAGTCAGGAAGTTAAAGCTTGGTCGCAAATGTGTCTTCCAAATGGACAATGACCCCAAGCATACTTCCAAAGTTGTGGCAAAATGGCTTGAGGACAAGAAAGTCAAGGTATTGGAGTGGCCATCACAAAGCCCTGACCTCAATCCTATAGAAAATGTGTGGGCAGAACTGAAAAAGCATGTGCGAGCAAGGAGGCCTACAAACCTGACTCAGTTACACCAGCTCTGTCAGGAGGAATGGGTCAAAATTCATCCAACTTATTGTGGGAAGCTTGTGGAACGCTACCCGAAATGTTTGACCCAAGTTAAACAATTGAAAGGCAATGCTACCAAATATTAATTGAGTGTATGTAAACTTCTGACCCACTTGGAACATGATGAAAGAAATAAAAGCTGAAATAAATCATTCTCTACTATTATTCTGACATTTCATTCTTAAAATAAAGTGGTGATCCTAACAGACCTAAGACAGGGAATTTTTACGAAGATTAAATGTCAGGAATTGTGAAAACTCTGTTTTTAAATGTATTTGGCAAAGGTGTATGTTAACTTCCGACTTCAACTGTATATACAGTACCAGTTAAAAGTTTGGACACACCTACTCATTCAAGGGTTTTTCTTTATTTTTACTAGGTGAAGCTGTTTGAGAGAATGCCAAGAGTGTGCAAAGCTGTCATCTCGGCAAAGGGTGGCTACTTTGAAGAATCTCCAATATAAAATATATTTTGATTTGTTCAACACTTTTTGGGTTACTACATGATTCCATATGTGTTATGTTGATGTCTTCACTATTATTCTACAATGTAGAAAATAGTAAAAATAAAGAGTAACCTTTTGAATGAGTAGGTGTATCCAAACCTTTGACTGGTACTGTGTGTGTGTGTGTGTGTGTGTGTGTGTGTGTGTGTGTGTGTGTGTGTGTGTGTGTGTGTGTGTGTGTGTATTGTAATTTATTAGTTTTTTTGCTCAGAACTTGGGGGGCCAAATAAAACCACCTGCGAAATCCGTCCCGTGGGCTACCAGTTGAGAAACCTGTCATAGGGCGTCTTATTATAACCCCCCAGGGCCAGGATTAGGAAAGCCTTATCTAATGGAATAATGGGTTTCTGGGTTTCTGAGTCAGTTCTGACAAGACAGCTCCATCACTCCTGCTATTTGGAGTTGTTGTAGATCCATTCTCACCTCCTACTATTAAATAAAGAAAAGGATGTAAGGCTTGAATGAGGCTGGTTGGAATGGTGTCTTCTCTCCAAGAGTCCCCTATTTTCAGACACCACCTGACTTTGAGGCATGTATTAGTCTTTTCCCCACATAACTATTTATTTACAATGTAGGCAACTACTGCAGTGTAAGTTACTATTTGTGTTAGTATCCTGATTCAGATAAGATCCACCGTTATTTCAAATCTATTTCATTGACTTCAAATCATATTTTATTAGTCACATGCGCTGAATACAACCGGTGTAGACCTTACAGTGAAATGCTTACTTACAAGCCCCTAACCAACAATACAGTTTAAAAAATAAGGATAAGAATAAGAGATAAAAGAGCAGCAGTAAAATACCAATAGCAAGACTATATACAGGGGGTACCAATACAGAGTCAATGTGTGGGGGCACCGGTTAGTCGAGGTAGTATGTACATGTAGGTAGAGTTATTAAAGTGACTATGCATAGATAACAACCGAGAGTAGGGGTGGGGTGGGGGGGACATTTGATTAGATGTTCAGGAGTCTTACGGCTTGGGGGTAGAAGCTGTTTAGAAGCCTCTTGGACCTAGACTTGGCGCTCCGGTACCGCTTGCCGAGCGGTAGCAGAGAGAACAGTCTATGACTAGGGTGGCTGGAGTCTTTGACAATTTTTAAGGCCTTCCTCTGACACCGCCTGATATAGAGGTCCTGGATGGCAGGAAGCTTGGCCCCAGTGATGTCCTGGGCCGTTCCCACTACTCTGTAGTGCCTTGCGGTTGGAGACCGAGCAGTTGCCATACCAGGCAGTGATGCAACCAGTCAGGATGCTCTCAATGGTGCAGCTGTAGAACCTTTTGAGGATCTGAGGACCCATGCCAAATCTTTTCAGTCTCCTGAGGGGGAATAGGTTTTGTTGTGCCCTCTTCACATTGACCCTTGAACACAGGGTTTGAAATACTCCCTGATAGCTCCCTCAAATTCCATACTATAGGCCACGCTTCAGTTCTGATATGCCTTTTCAATGAATTCACCAACTCCATTAATCTACATCATCCCTGGCTAGATGGACTCACAGATAGCACAAGGACACAAGGCTGATTGACGGTGACAGAGTTTCTCTCTTTCTCCCTGCTCCTTCCCCTCTCCCCTTATCTTTCTCCCCCTTTTTCTCTCTCTGTTCTAGTAGACTCATTTAGCTCTGTTTTTGTGTGCGCGTGTGTGCGTGTGCTGCTCCTTTAGGTCTGTGACTTTGCCGTGTGGATGATTGTGGCCTAGGTCTTGAAAGGATCATCCAGAACAATTTCCTGCCGTGCCCTCTGCCCGTACCCTCCAATAGGTAGACAACCAGAATGTGTGTGTGTGTGTGTGTGTGCATCTACTGTGAAAGACTACAGGATTGTCTCTCTGGCTTAAAGCAGGCACACAACTTCTCAAGGGGGAAAACTGCATTAAAGAATGTGTGAAATGCTAGAAGCGCCCTTACTCCGGATAATTGTCATTTACATTTGGTAATACATTACCCTGTCTTTTTGTAGCGCAGAATCTTATTTGTTTTCTGAGCTTTAGCATTGAATGTTGACACATCCATTAACTGAAATTTATTGAAAAGGAAATACAGAAATATCCTAAATATTCACACCCCTGAGTAAATACTTTGTAGAAGCACCTTTGGCAGCGATTACATCTGTAAGTCTTTCTGAGTCAGTCTCTAAGAACTTTCCTCACCTTGATGGTGCAACATATGCGCATTTTATTGTTTTCTAAATTCTTCAAGAACTGCCAAATTGGTTGTTGTTCATTGCTAGACAACCATTTTCAGGTCTTGCCATAGATTTTCAAGTAGATTTAAGTCAAAACGGTAACTCGGCCACTCAGGAACATTCACTGTCTTCTTGGTCAGCAACTCCAGTGTAGATTTGGCCTTGTGTTTTAGGTTATTGTCCTGCTGAAAGGTGAATTCATCTCCCAGTCTGGTGTAAAACAGATTGAACCAGGTTTTCCTATAGGATTTTGCCTGTGCTTAACTCCATTCTGTTTATTTCTTATCCTGAAAAATTCCCCGGTCCTTAACGATTACAAGCATACAAGAATACTTTCTGAAGGCACTGTGTATTTTAGTGAGCATATTTAGCCGTTTTAACCCCTACAGCGTGAATGATTGTTCTAGATCTCACAGGAGGTTGGTGGCATCTTAATGGGGGGGGGGGTTGGCTCGTGGTAATGGCTAGAGAGGAATAAGTGGATAAGTATCAAACACATGGTTTCTATGTGTTTGATGCCAATCCACAGCATAACCTTCACTCCAGATCAAAACTCCAAACTCCTGGAACTGAGACAGACCAGTCAGACCAGATACAACTTCTATTAGCACTGAGGTGTGAAGTGAGAGGTGTCAAAGCCTTTGAGCCCAACAAATGGCAGGCTCCACCACCCAAATCCAGAGGCCTTGAAGCCCACTCCCGCTGTTCAGAGACCAATTCACTGGCATTTTCTACAAGAAATCTGCCTCCAGAAATAAAAGCTTCTCCCAAGTGGGTGTGACACCTACTCCCGTTGTCTGCTGCACTGCTGCTTGAATTCCACCTGGCAATCTGTTCACCGTCTGCCGTGGCATGTCTCCCCGTCTGGTATAGGCACCCCCACCACACTCTCCCCTCTCTCCCGAGCTTTCGCTCAACTCCAGCACATAGGCACTGTTGGGGCGAGTGACTCTGAACTTACAAATGGCTAGTTATCTTTTTCTTCTTGTGCATTTTGCTATTTGCCACATGACTTCTGCATGCTTTGTTGACTATGAACCTTCTTGTTTACCCAACCGTGGGACAGACCATGTTTGTTCCCACACTTGGGACTCTGGCTCTCTATTGGTTACACAGACTTTTCTAACCACCTCTCGCCGGCTTTGTATTCATGTTAACTGATGAAATTGCTGTATAATATGATCTTGTTGCCATCTAATGCACATTCAAATGTCATAAATCAACACTGCAGAGCTCCCTGTCCTCTGCCGTGTCTTGATTGTATTACTGTTGATGATATCTGGAAATGTGCATGTACACTCTGGCCCATCTACTGTTGATAGCCCCAATTCAGACTTGTGCTCTGATATCTGCTTCACTGATTTCTGCTCTCGTAAAAGCCTGGGTTTTCTCCACGTTAACACTAGAAGCTTATTACCTAAAATGGATCAATTGAAAGTGTGGGTTCACAGCAGCAAATCCAGATGTGTTGGTCATTACTGAGACGTGGTTAAGAAAGAGTGTTTTGAACACTGCTGTTAACCTTTCTGGTTATAACCTTGTTTGGCAAGACAGATCTTTCGAAGGTGGTGGACTGGCAATCTTTACCAAGGATCACCTTCAGTGCTCGGTTGTCTCCACCAAGTCTGTCTCCAAACAATTTGATTTGCTGGTTTTAAGCATTAAACTTTCAAAAAGCTCTTTGTTGACTGTTGCTGAGTGCTATCGTCCTCCATCAGCACCGGCCTGTAACCTACCTGCCCTAAACGCTCTCCTGGCCCCTTACACTAAGTCTGAATTTGTCCTGCTTGATGACCTAAACTGGGACATGCTTAAACCACCTGACCAAGTCCTAAAGCAATGGGACTCCCTAAATCTTTCTCAGATTATTACCAATCCCACAAGGTATGACTCCAAACACCCAGAAAAGGCTACTCTCCTTGATGTTATCCTCACAAATAATCCTGATAGGTATCAGTCTGGTGTTTTCTGTAATGATCGTAGTGGTCACTGTTTTACAGCCTGTGTTCGTAATGGCTCAATGAAACGACCTGTCCTGATTTGTCATAGACGCTTGCTAAAAAACTTCAATGAGCAAGCCTTCCTTCATGACCTGGCCTCTGTAAAATGGTATAGAATCAGCTTGATCCCCTCTGTCGAAGACGCTTGGACCTTCTTTTTTGATATTTTCAGTGGTATTGTTAACAAACACGCCCCTATAAAGAAAATGAGAATTAAGAACAGGTTAAGCCCCTGGTTCAACCATGATCTTGCAGAGTTACTCCACCTGAAGAATTGCATTTGGCGAAAGGCTCGGCACACGCATACTCGGGCTGACTGGCTCTCGTTCAGGCAAATGAGAAATAAGTGCACTCAGGCTATCCAGAAGGCCAAAGTTAGTTACTTTAAGGAGCAATTTTCTCTCTGTGGGTCTAACCCCAAGAACTTCTTGAAAACGGTTAAAGTTGATGATGTGGTTGTTACTGACAAGAAGCACATGGCTGAGGTTTTTTATCACCACTTCATTAAGTCAGGATTCCTGTTTGACTCAGCCATGCCTCCTTGCCCTTCCAACATTTCCTCATCGCCTACCCTTTCTAATGCGACTAGCCCTGATGCTCCTCCCTCTTTTTACCCTGCCCTGCTACAAAGTTTCTCCCTGCAGGCGGTCACTGAGTCCGAGGTGCTAAAGGAGCACCTTAAACAGATGGTTTAGACCCTTTCGTCTTTAAGGTTGCGGCCCCTATAATCGCCAAGCCTATCTGTGACCTTTTTAACCTGTCTCTCCTCTCTGGGGAGGTTCCCATTGCTTGGAAGGCAGCCACGGTTCGTCCTTTATTTAAAGCGGAGATCAAGCTGATCCTAACTGTTAATAGGCCTATTTCTATTTTGCCCTGTTTATCAAAAGTGTTGGAAAAACCTTCTTGGTGTCTATAGTATTCTTTGGTAAGTAAGCTGGTTTCCGCTCAAGGGAAATGTCACCATTGCCCTTGATTCTAAGCAATGTTGCACTGCTATTTTCAAGTTTTGATACGGTAGACCATTTCATTCTTGTAGGCCCCTCCCCGGATTTTGTGTTAAACACTCTACAACAAAGCGTTCGTAGCGTCCAACAAGCTTTCTCTGCCCTTAACTGACTTGCCTAGTTAAGTAAAGGTTACACACATATACACACACACACACCACACTCACCAAAAAGTTATTTTGTTGGCATTTACGTATGTCCCCATTACCAGTAAAACATAATCAAAACCTATTTCTTTCACTTACTTGCTGTGCTGTTTTCGTTGTTCATTTGTTATGTCGTTTCATTCTCAACCAGGATTTCATCAGACATGTCAAGCAGTGAAGTTTCAGCTCTGTCCGTGGCCTCTCTTCCTCAGTGCGCACTGTCACTGTGTCTGTTTCCATCTTGTTCAGCTGTGTCTGTAACATTTCACATAAACCCTGTTTCTTGTCTGCATCGAAGTAGCGGTCCTTGTACATAGCATCAAGCATGGTGGCGACACCGTAAACAGAAAATGCCACCTAATTGCTTGTTCACAGCCTATGTTGCCAGTTTTGTTGAGCAGGCGTTTCAATGCCATGACAGAGGGTATCACGGCTGCAGTTGATGAGCTTATTTCTTGAGTCAGTTGTTCGAATGGAGCTACCTAGTTTGTTCATGTTTCCATGTTTCAAACATGTTCTCAAATGGTATTGAAATGGCAGCAGCTGTATGACAACCAGTACATTCATGAGCATGAAATACGACTTTCCTCAGTACAAAATCCTTGACGACCCACTGTGCTGTCAGACTCAGCATGATCATGGGGCTGATATTGCTGGTCCAAATGTCAGTCGTGAAGCTAATAGCAGTGATGCTATTACTGTGTAACTCCAGTAGGGCAACATCTGAAAAATAGCACACTTGGTAACGTTAGTGTGTACCGGTGCTCGACCAGTCGGCGAAAGCCAACATCACCCACGACAGAGAATGGTTGATTGTCAAGGGCAATGAATTCCATTATCTTGGCGTTAATGGATTTCGCCTTTGAGTTGTGTCGCTGAAATGTTCTTACTCTTTCAAATGACTGCTCGACTTGTTGACTGCTCGATCCACACAGCAGACATTGTGTGCTAGTTTAGGAATGCTGTGTTGCACGCGTAGTGCCAAATTTTGTGGTGTCATTACGTCATGTACCTACGTTATATAGGTATGCACAGCTTTGACATCGGTTTTGCATATCGGCGTTAAACTAGACATCGGCCGATCTCGATGTTGTCATTTTTAGCTAATATCGTCCGATTTACGATATCTTCACCGATAGATTGTGCATCCCTAATTACTACCTCTGAGGGTTTAGAGCTTGAGGTAGTCACCTCATACAAGTACTTGGGAGTATGGGTAGACGGTACACTGTCCTTCTCTCAGAAGATATCAAAGCTGCAGGCTAAAGTTAAATCTAGACTTGGTGTCCTCTATCGTAATCGCTCCTCTTTCACCCCAGCTGCCAAACTAACCCTGATTCAGATGACCATCCTACCCATGCTAGATTAAGGAGACTTTATAGATCGGCAGGTAATGGTGCTCTCGAGCGGCTAGATGTTCTTTACCATTCAGCCATCAGATTTGCCACCAATACTCCTTATAGGACACATCACTGCACTCTATACTCTTCTGTAAACGGGTAATCTCTGTATACCTGTCGCAAGACCCACTGGTTGATGCTTATTTATCAATGTATTTATATAGCCCTTCGTACATCAGCTGATATCTCAAAGTGCTGTACAGAAACCCAGCCTAAAACCCCTAACAGCAAGCAATGCAGGTGTAGAAGCACCTTATAAAACCCTCTTAGGCCTCACTCCCCCCTATCTGAGATATCTACTGCAACTCTCATCCTCCACATACAACACCCATTCTGCCAGTCACATTCTGTTAAAGGTCCCCAAAGCACACACATCCCTGGGTCGCTCGTCTTTTCAGTTCGCTGCAGCTAGCGAATGGAACAAGCTGCAACAAACACTTAAACTCGACAGTTTTATCTCAATCTCTTCATTCAAAGTCTCAATCATGCACACTCTTACTGACAGTTGTGGCTGCTTTGCATTGCCCTTTGTGCTGTTGTCTGTGTCTAATAATGTTTGTACCCTGTTTTGTGCTGCTACCATGTTGTGTTGCTACCACGTTGTTGTCATGTTGTTGCTATCATGCTGTGTTGTCTTAGGTCTCTTATGTAGTGTTGTCTCTCTTGTCTTGATGTGTGTTTAGTCCTATATTTTTATTTAATACATTTTTATTTTGAATCCCAGCCCCTGTCCCCGCAGGAGGCCTTTTGCCTTGTGGTAGGCCGTCATTGTAAATAACTGACTTGCCTAGTTAAATAAGGTTAAAAAAATAAAATATAAATTCCATTCGCTCTCTTTCAGGCATTATTATGAGCCATCCTCCCCTCAGCAGCATCCACTGATAGTTGTAGAATACATGAACATTCTGTCATGTCTTTGGCTATGCCGGATTAAGTGATGACATGCTATTCTATAAAATCCTTTCTCTGTAATTCATATTACCTGATCGAGCTAATCATGTAAATGTAATTAACTAGAAAGTCAGGGCACCACGAAATAATATTTATAGAGCTGTTATCTTCCGAATAAACTCTTAAAGACCTAGTAATATTTTACATCAATAGCAGTCAATATTAATCGTCACCTTATTTCAGTCTCATCTGAAAGTTGTAAATTGTTGGTTATCTGCACGAACCCAGTCTTCACTATGAGTCATCCATACATCAATTGTCTTAAATCATTTATTTATTAACTAACTAAACAATCACAGAAGTGCACACACAAACAAACAAACAGTAAATATGGTTACAAGAAATGAAAGGGGAATGTGCCCTAGTGGGCTAAACCGGCATGGCGGCTTGTTAGACAAAAGGGGAGTGGGGGTCAGCTGAGAAGGCACTACAGAGTTGATAATTATAACAATTGAAATGCTAATCCTTTGCACATGAACGCTCACTCATTCGGGAACAATTGCAATCAATATATATATTTACGCTCAGTGTGTCGTCGGGATCTCTGTTGAAAAGTTTGTTTCTGTTGGAGAGTCTGTCCGCCCTCTCTCTCTCTATGTCGTGGTTAGAATGGATAGTTCAGAGTGACATTCATTCATGTCGTTATAGAATAGATGTTTCGGCGGTTGTCGGTCTTCGCATTCAATGATACCGAATTCCTAGCTTGCAGACTAGTAATTAATATCAAAGACTTGTTCTTATTCTGTCGGTATCGATAGTCTAAGAGTTTAACTACGTGGTATGGTTAAAAGATTCAGCCATCTACTCAAACCTTGGCCCTCTCGTTATCGAGGTAAGCTGGGCTGCAACCTTTGTCCTCTCGTAATTGAGAGAAACATGGTCTGGTGATAGAAAACCCGGGTGGGGGTTTTATTTGGAAGAGCAGAAAAGGACCTGTCCCAGGATGCCCGACCATAACTGCTCATGGGCGGTCCTCTGATTTAGTTAAACTCCAAAGGGAATTGGAGTTTCCTTCATTAAACAGTCCAAAATCACATTACACAATTTCACAAACAGTATCATCCACACTCATTCATCTTATACAACAATTAGATGTAAGCCTCATATCTGAGGCTATTGTATAAACAGCGTTATGGTAATATGGCCGTATTGTCTCTCATGAGTTTCACAAAATTGTACCAAACGGACCAGTTCGTAGCTGGATTCTTCTTTTATACATATCTTTTATACCTTCCACAGAACATAAATGTTGTTCGGACCTCAAGTTCTGTGAGGTGGAAGAAATTCCTTTGTTCTTTCTGAAAACTCCCTCTGTCTCTATACTGTGGCCATGAGGAGATCATCTCCTCCAGGAATTTACGACCTGAGGTCGCAGCAGCCTGAGTGTAGGAGACAGAGAGAGGGGGAAGGGGCTTGCTGTACCCAAAGAGGGCAACGTCATGACAATTCCGACACATGGCCTACAGTTAGCTTGGATTCTCGTTGGCAGCTTTTACACAGGAAGCCCAATTCTGATATTTTTTTCACCACTAATTGGTATTATGACCAATTAGATCAGCTCTAAAAAGGATCTGATGTGAAAAGATCTGAGGTGATTGGGACAAAAGACCAATTAGTGGAAAAAAGATCAGAGTTGCCCACAATGGCAAATCTTCCAAGACTCCATACAGTCCACTGTCGATGATCATTCATCTGTGTTTACTCAGCTGTGTTTCCAGGTCCATGCAGCCAGTCAGAAGGCTGAGCCCTCTACACAACAATATGCTGATGCTGTAGGGATAATTCCCTCTCTAGGTCTTAAGACCTCAGGCAAACCTTACATAATGATTGGATTGAGGGTTAAGGTAATTAGCCAATGTTGGCTAGGGTATCATAATGACTCATTAGGCCCAATAATGACCCTGTTTATCCTTTTTCCTTAACGAGGTGTTTACACGTAAGAAAGACGTAACTGTTTAGAGAGTAAAAACATCCAAAGGACCACACAAGACTTTAGTCCAGAGGTGAGGTTTTAGAAAGCTTTGTATAGCTAGAGTGGTATGTTAGTTCTCGTGTTGATGACTCAGACCGCTCAGTACACAGAAGATGGACCATCAAAAATATTTACGACGAATCTCTTGCGGTTGTTGTGTGGCTGGGTTGTTGAGAGAAATACCATGTGGAACTCCAGTTYAATGCTGTAAGATCTGTCACTGTTGTTGATGAAACTTGTTTTTGCTATTTCATGCTTGAAGCCAGCATTCAACTTGTGCTTGTATTCTTTGTATGACACATCGTTTCCTATACAAAAATAATTACATTTAAAATATATATTATGATACTTTTTTTTAGGATAAATGTGAAATACTTAAAATTGGCAAAATAATGTATTTAATAAAACTATTTTTTAAATACATTCAAACATATTACGAAATGTACTTTAAAGGTATATGCATTGAGTTTACCAAACATTAGGAACAACTTCCTAATATTGAGCCTCAAATCATCGGGGCATGGATTCTACACGGTGTCGAGATGCTGGCCCATGTTGACTCCAATGCTTCCAATAGTTTTTCAAGTTGGCTGGATGACCTTTTGGTGGTGGACMATTGTTGATACACTGTTGAGCATGAAAAACCCAGCAGTGCTACAGTTCTTGAAACAAACCTGGCACGTACTACCATACCCTGTTCAATTGCACTTAAATACTTTTTCTTACCTATTCACCCTCTGATTGGTACACAGTCCATGTCTCAAGGCTTAAAAATCATTCTTTACACGTGAAATTATTAATAGATCAGAAACGAAAGGGCATACGTTCTTAATGTGTTGTACACTCAGTGTATGTTGAATGTATTTTATAATAGATTTTCACATGTAGAAGCTTAACCTTAAATCTCAGAGCACAACATGACACATTAACTGGCATGACAATCCGGTTTCTGGGAGGCCATAAAGCTCTACAAGAAAGCCACACCCCTAACAAGCAACGCCCCCAAGTCTTCTAATAGGCTGCCAGCGCTACAATATAATTTGTCAAGATGCATTTTTATTGTACTTGACACATACCAGAGGATACCAAAAACACTAACATGCATCTAAATTACTAAAACAATTGTAGTGACTCCATGTTTTTCATGTGCATATGACAAACAAATGAATTTGACGAGAGCACTGCAACCAACGTACAACAAGCAGAAGTTATCGTGCACTGTGTCGTTCCACAAAAATGAGTGCATTTTGCGACCCTTTAATACTGTATGTTAAGTAGTACTGTAATTATGCACCAATATTGAATTGTAAAAGCCTGTTAATATGAACTGAAGTGCCCTTTTAATACAGACCACATTGAGAAATCAATAAATCTGAATTTTCTATATGAATAAAGACTTGCTAAAGTGCCTAAATTCTGCATTTTGACATGTCCCTCCGTGCAGTTTCTATGACTTCTTGGAAGATTTTAACCCACTAACCCCCCAAAATAATCAGTCATTCAGTACATTTACATGCACACTAATAATTCGATATTAAACGGATTATGGCAGTGGGCAGATTATGCAATAGTCATGTTAACACYTTACTCTGTTTATCTTAATCGGCGTAAGGTCAAAATCGAAGTAAGCATACACCGATTAAAACACTTGATTTTCTGAGCAATCTTTCAAATTATTACGATATGTAAACACCTTAATCGKWGTTCCAGCGGTGTATTTTATCTGCATGTGCTAGCACCAGCCGAGCGAGCCTCCTGCTTTAGCGCGAGTAAAGTGAGTTCGGAACAACAATGTCTGCATCGTAGAAGTAGTTTTCACATACAAACTTTATATGTCCAAACTCAGAATCAAATATGCTTCCCAAAAATAACATGTTCGCTGTGGTAGAACGTTTATTTACATTGGTGATTTTCTGCATTTATCAGAGTGCCATCAGGTAGCCTGATTTCAGATGTGTCCATGTAAACAGGATTATTATGGGATTCGTTCTTATTGCAAAGCATGTAAAAGTTTTAACCAAATTATTATATTAATCAAACTATCCAATCTGACTGTGCAGAACCATACTCATTGTAAAGCCCTAGTTATTAAAGTCTTAAAGTCAACTGTTACGTGAACTGAACTCTCGTTTTAATATGGTGAATACTAGGCGGAAAGGGTCAATATCAGGGGATATCTTTATCTACTGGATATATTTCCGGATATCTGACATTTGATTAGATATAAGTAGTAGACATGCTCCAGAAACGCATGTCATGAATTTTATATACGGAACTAGGATATTCTCCATAAATGGACAGTTTCTACATGCATCCAATCCGGACCTCAGAAATCTCCCTGCTATCGTATGAGTCCAGGGAGATATCTGGGGTGTGAGCGTGCAYCCGCTTACATATTTGTAGAACAGTGGCCACAAACCWTTTCTGAGTCAAGATCAGTAGCGGTGCGTGGGTAAAATCACCGGGGAAGCCAATACAGGAAACAAAACGCCATATTACAACCTATGTGTTGTGATAATTGCGTTTGCTCTATAATTAGTTCATATGCCTTGACACGTGATGTATAGTGAACTAACCYTCCACGGGGTTGCATTATTTTCCAGAGAACGCATAGAGCCACAAGTTGATTATCCCTTTTATACCATGGCTATAATTKAACACATTTGCCGCTAGAAATGTGTTCAACATCCACTGAAGCAGCTAGCAAGTTTACTAGATTGCGACAGTAGTTGCCTTGGTAACCATACAAACTGACTTGCTAGTTTAGCAAACCAAACCTAGCTTGCTATTATGAATATCAAATTCAACCATGCCAATAATGTTTTCAATTTGATTTTTGCTTTCAAAAGCAGCTCAAACATAAAACATGTAAGAATTAACCATAGCCATTGAATTATACTGTGAAAATATACCATGCATTAAACTGAAATAATGCACACTCTAGAATGCTGTTCAAACCAATCAGAAAATAGTATTCAACAATGCCATGTTATTACCATGCATATTGGCTATGCTTGAATTGCCCTGCCAATGTTGTTCTTCTGAAATAATTTTAAAATTATATTTAAAGAATGTAGGTATATTATTACACTGKTAATATATAATTTGTTATTACTTGTAATTAAAAAAAAATTATTGGACTGATGGCCTGCATCAGTCTGAGGGGAGGCAGCAGCTGTGAGGCTGCCTCTCACCTGACTCACCATCCCTCCGCTCTCCCTCCCTCCACTGAGAAAAGGGGCCAGGAACTCAAGACACACTGCATTATGTATGCCTCAAGCACCTATTCATGTTGTTACTCCTATGACCAAAGAAAGTGAAATATTCAATAACGCAAGCTTATCGGACAACTTTGCTATACTCATTCAATACAGCTGCAGTACTGGTTGTAGTGTGAGTGTTGAACAAAGTGTTGACAGTGCTGAATAACAACTTAAACGTGAAGTTACTCATAAAAACAGCAGCTCTTGGCTATATTTGTTGAGTCTCTCTCTAGTCATGGTTTTAAATGTTTTTAAATCTCACAGTATCAACTTTACTGTGTATTCAAGGTTTCWTTTTAGAGTCTATGGCTCGAGGAAACTGTGCCGACATGGTGATCTGAGCTATCTGATTGGCCAGCGGTAGGCCTATAGGTGCACTTGATTTGCACTTTGGGCCTGCTGGGTAGGCGGAGTTCTACCTTCAGACACATGAAAGGGTTAAAAATGGGAACACTGCCTTCCCGGCGCTAGGGCTGCTGAATGAAATGCACCTACCGCCAACAACAACAACAAAAAAGGAACGCAAGGCTTTATCGTTGTTTTTTTACAGAAATGTTTGGTGATTGACTAGGAATGCCTTGAAGATCGACCAGTCGATCAGGATCGGGATCAACTGGTTGGTAACCACTGTTGTAGAATATTCTAACTCCTGAAAGGGTATGTATCAACTTGCTGACATACAGTACGTTYGGAAAGTATTCTGACCCCTTAACTTTTTCCACATTTTGTTACGTTACAGCCTTATTCTAAAATGGATTAAATAAAAATGATTCCTCATACATTTTTCACATAGTACCCCATAATGACAATTCGAAAATAGTGATTTAGACATTTTTGGAAATGTATAACCTTTCTAAATCASAAATAYCTTATTTACATAAGTATTCAGACCCTTTGCTATGAGACTCAAAATAGAGCTCAGGTGCATCTTGTTTCCATTGATCATCCCTGAGATGTTTCTACAACTTGATTTTGAGTCCACCTGTGGTAAATTCAATTGATTGGACATGATTTGGAAAGGYACACACCTGTCTATATAAGGTCCCACCGTTAACAGTGCATGTCAGAGCAAAAACCAAAGCATGTGGTCGAAGTAATTGTCTTTAGAGCTCTGAGACAGGATTGTGTCGAGGCACAGATCTGGGGAAGGGTACCAAAGAAATGTATGCAACATTTAAGGTCCCCTTGAACACAGTGGTCTCCATCATTCTTAAATGGAAGAGGTTTGGAACACCCAACTCTCTTCCTAGAGCTGGCCGCCCAGCCAAACTGAGCAATTGGGGTAGGAGGTGGCCAAGAACCCGATGGTCACTCTGACAGAGCTCCAGAGTTTCTCTGTGGAGATGGGAGAACCTTCCTGAATGACCATCTCTGCAGCACTCCACCAATCAGGTTTTTATAGTAAAGTTGCCAGATGGAAGCCACTCGTCAGTAAAAGGCACATGACCGCCCACTTGGASTTTGCCAAAAGGCACCTAAAGGACTTTCAGACCATTAGAAACCAGATTCTCTAGTCTGATGAAAACAAGATTGAACTCTTTGGCCTGAATGCCAAGTGTCACGTCTGGAAGAAACCTGGGACCATCCCTATGGTGAACCATGGTGGTGGCAGCGTCATGCTGTGGGGAGGTTTTTCAGCGGCAGGGTCTGGGTCGAGGGAACGATGAACGGAACAAAGTACAGTGAGATCCTTGACAAAAACCTGCTCCAGACACRACAACAACCCTAAGCACACAGCCAWGACAATGCAGGAGTGGCTTCGAGACAAGTCTCAATGTCCTTGAGTGACCCAGCCAGAGGCCGGACTTGAACCCGATCGAACATCTCTGGAGAGATCTGAAAACCTGACAGAGAAGTATCTTCAGAGAAGAATGGGAGAAACTCCCCAAATACAGGTGTGCCAAGCTTGTAGCGTCATACCCAAGAAGACTCGAGGCTGTAATCACTGACAAAGTTGCTTCAACAAAGTACTGAGTAAAGGGTCTGAATATTTATGTAAATGTGATATTTCAGTTTTTTTTATTTGTAATAACTTTGGAAACATTTCTAAAAACCAGTTTTTGCTTTGTTATAATGGGGTAATGTGTTTAGATTGAAGAGGGAAAAAACAATTTCATAAGGCTGTAACATAACAATGTGGAAAAAGTCAAGGAGTCTGAATAGTTTCCGAATGCACTGTATCGAATGCACTGCACTGTATCTAAGCCTTTATAGTTAGGCATAAACGAATCCACATATTTATTTTTTTAACATATCTGTTGTCAATACCTGATAATTAATGTATCCGTATTTAAAAAACGAAAAAACTATTTCAGTAGATTTYGTTACATGATATGTAATATTCATCCTCGTATGTTTGATCGAAAATGGGCTAAATCCGACTCATGAAAGGTCCAGTGGCCAAATTATTTTAYCTGTTCAGGCACTGAAAATCATCATGCTTCTTCACTTGAAKGTGACATATCTGAGGATACATTTACACCATATTCAGTAGTAAGCTATACAAGGCACGGAAAGGAAACATTATCATATTTAAGCTGCTATTTCCAAAGAATATCTCTGCTATTTCTGTTTAAAAAAAATGYAGCATAGCAAATCTAGAGCTCCAATCACAACAGGTTTTCTGTGAAAATGCAAACGTAAGCCAATCTTTGCTAAACATTTATTTTATTTAATAGAAAATAAAAGTTGCACACTCTCAATACTCCTGCCTGCCCTGTTTCTTATGGACGATGGATGTGATGGGTGCAAATTGGGTCATCAGTGGCGGTCCCTTGCAGTCTAGACCCAACATGGTGGTYGTGCTGGTCTATGATCCACTCCAAACTGTAAATGCATAAATCATTAATCAAAATTGAGTCAATATTGCAAAAAAATGTGTTTCACACCACAAGGTAGCTACTCTACCTCCTTCATTCATTATGACAAAACTAACTGGAACAAGCTAGCTATCTTATATTAACCGGTAATGCAAAATACGCCTAAATGTTTTAAAACATTAGCTTTCACCTTRAGGCTTGATAGGGGRTGAAAAGGTTTTCGTTATTTGTTAGCTAACTAGGCTACCAGTTAGCTTGTACCCCCATATCAAGCCAAATTCTAGTTTGGTATTTGGTATTTTATTAGGATCCCAATTAGCTGTTGCAAAAGCAGCAACTACTCTTCCTGGTGTCCACACAAAATATGAAACATGACATAATACAGAACATTAATAGACAAGAACAGCTCAAGGACAGAACTACAGTTGCTAAGATAAATAAAACATCTCAAATGAGATACTCACTTTAGCGTTAACTTCTTGGAGGTATTTTCTGAACAACTTCTCACTTCTTTGTTTCTCCAGTTGTCAGTTCGACCACACACCATTTACACAGTCATTTGTGCCGCCCAAATAAAAAAATTATACTTGGAACTCCACAGCAGAAAATACACGATTCTTGTTGCTAGGCTACCAGTTAGTGCTTTAGCTTGCGGTTTGCTTGTGCCTTTATCTAGAGGGAATAGAAAAAGTATTTTGTCTGAAAGAATGATATGGATTTAATATTTGTCAAATTATTGAGCATGTACTCAAATAAGCATYAGAAATTGTCCTTATTTAGCATATCAAGATCCTGATATGGACCTCAGTCAAGAGCATATGGCTTGTACGGTATGTSCTGAGAAACTATACTATGTATGCCTACTGTCAGTATTTGTCATCAGGCCTATGTGGACATTTTATTTTCTATCTCAGGATATCTAATGAGTCAATATCCGGAGGAAATCCAAAATTCAGAAATGCATCAAATCGTCCATATTTTCAAAAAGCATATCTGGATCAACGATTTTACTGAGTTACAGTTCATATAAGGAGATCAGTCAATTGAAATAATTAAATTAAGCCCTTATCTATGGATTTCACATGACTGGGAAGGAGTGCAGCCATGGGTGCATCCACTGGGGATCCAAGCCCAGCCAATCAGAATGAGTTTTCCCTACAAAAGGGCTTTATTACAGACAGAAATCTTCCTCAGTTTCATCAGCTGTCCGGGTGGCTGGTCTCAGAAGATCTCGCAGGTGAAGAAGCCGGATGTGGAGGTCCTGGGCTGGCGTGGTTACACGTGGTTGTAAGGCTGGTTGGACGTACTGCCAAATTCTCTAAAACAACGTTGGAGGTGGCTTATGGTAGAGAAATGAACATTCAATTCTCTGCCAACAGCTCTGGTGGACATTCCTGCAGCCAGCTTGCCAATTGCACACTCCCTCAAAACTGTGTCCAGGCACTCCGCATCTCGAACCACACAGTTTATAATTATAATTATATCACTGCCAATGTTTTGGCTTGGTGGCCCCCAAAAATATCTCTATTGATCACTACGTAAAGAGTAATTTAATAAGCTGAATTAGGAACCACTTTGGCTACCCTGTAGACTAGATGTCATAGCCATGCATTTCTGGAATATTGTCAGGCTTTACATGCATTTGAGCAACGCAGTTGATGATGGCATGGATTTTGAGAGTGGAAGCGCAGCCTATCCATCCATGATGYACAGTGCCCATGGAAGGAGAGATGTGCCTTTTGTACCAGTGAATCTCATAAAACAGTGATTTGTTTTTCGTTTAAGTTGATTAACAGCCAAAATGATTATGTAGAAAGATTCCCCGGCCATGGGTTTATGGTGAGAACGTACTTTGYTCAAATGCAATGCAATTCCGTCCGCTATTTCTGGAGAAGTGCAAATATGATTTGTAAGATGGTACCATGATGTTTATAAAACATTACATTTGCAAGTATAATGGTGAGTGGAAATTCTCCCTTTCTCTTTATATTGGATCTTTATCCAGCTCCTATGAAAAATGTGTACAGTGTATGGTATGTGTGGAAAACTCTCCATAGTCTTAAGTTGCCTTGTCTGTATTATACGCCMACGGTGAGCAATTATTGTGGCTGGAACTGTATTTAGACATAGACTATTTAAAACAAGCTGTTGTTTCGTTTTTAGTAGAATTTGATTAGAATTATACACTGTTTTTTAAGGCCTTATCAATAGCCTAGTGAATTGAATCTTCCTTATTGACTATGTTAGGCTATAGCAGTCTGGACATGAAAATGCCAATGTTTAACAATGTAGTTCCATATTGAAGCAATGCAATTTGAACAATGTGGACTGAAAACATGTTCAACATATTTAGCAAATATGGGACAGGCTATTTAACGAATTAGGTGGTATGGTGGAATTAGGTATAACGGACTAACATTCAAATTGGAGTTGATGACAATGCAATACATAAAAGACCTCAAATACACAACTTAAAGCAACCACATCTAGCCATGGAGTACGTTCTGATTGGCCAGTGAGGGGCCAAGTCACGACACATCCACTTGTTTATTCATCAAAACCCAGCCCTTYCACACCACCACCAGCTACTGCGACAATAATTACAGTTGTGAAAATAGCAAAAAWAWTTCTGACACACCCCCGGAACCTATAACGCTACCGTCAGTGCCAAGATTTTACATYGCATTAGGTTTATTAAAATAGAGACCTACATTTTGCATTTAAATCAGAAATGTCTATTTAGCTTTTTTAATACGCAGCGTTAATGGAAATTCAAGAGAACTGCCTGACTCTGAACTTGGGTTTSGGTCGAGGGAGTGTTTTCTGTGAGTGCTGGCTTTTTAACAAAGACAGGCACCTTCTTTCTGTAGCATTGACACTGCAACAGTTACACAGTTACATGAACAGTTGCATCAGTGCCCTGGCCAATACTGTTACCACAATAGAGGCTCCGCAAAGTGCAACCAAACAGATAAGAGAACAAAAAGAATACCACTTACCCACAACGACAGGAAGCACTTTCATGGCCTTCCTCTCTCGGCAATTAATCTTGGCCCTCTTCTTCTTGTGAGAGTCTGGTGTGAGGTGGAGGTTATGCTTAATGTTACAGTAGGCCACCACAGTGGGCACAGGACCATCCTTGTACTCTGGAGTTGTTGAGGAGTTATAGGGAAAGTCTGGAGTGTCTGGTGAAGAGTTGTTATAGGGGCCGTCTGGAGACTCTAGGGGGTAAGGGTCCAGCTCCTCCAGGTTAATATCCTTTAGCTCCCGCTTCATGTCTGTCAGCTCATCCCGCTTGATAACGGGGGGCAGAGGAGGAGGCAGGGAGGCCAGCGGGGGCAAGGAGGCAGCAGCCTCCTGGAACTTCCTACAGGCCTGGATGCTGCTCCTCAGCTTGGCCTTGCGCGCCTCCTCCCACCTCCTCAAGCCCCGGAACATCCCGCAGTAGAGGAGGAGCATGATGGGGCAGGGGATGAAGAAGGAGCAGACAGAGGAGTAGACCACGTAGTTGTCATCTTCTAGCTTACACTCTGTTGGGTCCCGCTGGGGGACGTTTTGGATGCCGAACATGACGGGCGAGGCCACCGCCAAGGCCAGGATCCACGTAGCGGAGAGCAGGAAGATCTGTCTCTGGTCCACGTGCTTACGGTTGTAGTTGAGTGGGATGGAGACAGCGATGAACCTGAATGAATCACATCAACCAGAGAAGAGATTGAGAGGAGCTGTATCTATACTCTGTGTAGAAGAGAAATATTTACAAATAAATAAATGAATGATTAACTTAGATCTGTCATTCTAGTACATCACATTTGACAGAAATGCAGTAAATGTATGTTGGTGTACGCGTTGGATTCTCATTTATTTCAGATTTCCATTTGTCGGAAAGCTAATGATGTTTGCTTGGCTATAGGCAACATGGAGGCAACAAATACTTCAACAGGCCCTATACATCTTCATGTCAGTGAGAGACTTTGCAACAGTGAGCAAAGATAAGGATAATCATATCAGGTCAACTAGCTAATGATTCCATGCCAATTCTGGCAGTTGATCAACATGGAAACATATTTTATCCTGAGGTTTCTGTTTTCGTTTTTTTTCAAATATCTGCCTCATTTGTGCTTTCTGTTAAGAGTGAGTGCTTTTTGGGAGAAGGGGGAAGAGAGATGACAGGTCATTGCTGTAGGCATGGTCATTCTTCCTAATAAGATGAATTGACTCATGCTTGTAATGCAATGCTGTTTCTGTCATAAAGTGATACTTGACGTCAGAGCTTCGACCACCACCTGAGAAATCGGACAGAATGTTAACAGAGAGTTAAAGGCTGATCACCTGTCGATGCTGATGGCACAGAGGTTKAATATGGAGGCTGTACACAACATCACGTCCATGGTCATCAGGCCATCGCAGATGTGCATGTTCAGTGACCATAGACCATCCTGGAACTGAAACAGATCAGAGCAACAAAACCCACATGGTCAGAGAGCAGCATCAGCCAGTGGGAGCCAGCGGAGGCAGCAGCCTCCTGGAACTTCCTACAGGCCTGGATGCTGCTCCTCAGCTTGGCTGAGGAGTCAACATCAGTCTCTTTCTCCATTCATCTTTCCCCACAACCCCACATTCTTGCCTCCTTCTCAAAACGCATTGAAAAAGGTCAGAGGGGAGGCACCTTATACAGTCTCCTTCAATACAGCTGATAATTAAATTAATTTAGAGAGCCAATTTAGAGAGAGTCTTCTGACAACTCATTGCCCCTCTCTGGCCTCTGATCACTTCCACAAGGTATTCCGCCAGGCTAGTGTTCTGCACCCACCAGATTGGCTGTGTGAGAAATCTTAATTTCCAGATTAGCATTGCTGCAGCTCTGTCATACAGCCGAGCAGAGTAAAACACACCACTCTCCAGCCCGGCCCCTCTGGCTGATTGGGAAATGCAGGTGTGGTACGCAGTGCCGGGTTATGGCACGTTTTGTCCTCATCAAAATTGAAAGGATTTTAATGGCCTTCTATCACCTGAGCAATAAATGGACAAACCTTTTAATTGGCTTTTTCTTAATGTCTTCTCTCTCTCTGATCAAAATGACCCATATATGGCTGCCAGGTTGACGGCATGTGTTCACTGCCACAGTCTGCCATTTGATGTGATACATGAGTCTCGGTTTCAACACTATAGGCTAAACACTTTCCTTCTTCCTTCCTTCTCCCCAGCCTTGAAGTAGCCTAATCACTGTTCCAACTTGGTTGGATTCCACCACTTCCACTGAGTCATGTCAGATCAGCGATCCCCCCAAGGACGGGAGGGAGATGGGCCACTAAATAATTTCATCAGACTGGCCAGTCGGATGCTAAATCAAGCTGTCCTGTCCCCTCTGAAGGCGCCATAACGGTGTCCAGTGTGGCGCTTGGGACAGTGGCCTTGGGAATGGAATGTTCTGTCAGTGACAAACCATTGTTCCTCTGATGGGTCTCTGGGCTACTAGTGGCTGTCTGGCTTAGGGGAGGAGGAGAGGGGCATAGAGGAGGTGCTAGTCAGCTTCAGTTTCCCGGCCCAGTGATGACTGCCGCTGGGAAAATGTGTGTGTAGTGCTGCGAGTGAGGCATGTGCTGTGGCAAAAGGAATGGGGATGCATCTGTGCAGTGACTCATTTCAGGGGGTTCTGGCACTATCAGTGGCGAGGCAACCCACGCGTCTGCCCGAGGGGTCAAATAGAGTTTATGCCTACAGCGTAGCTATAGCTACATGGTTGAAGTTAGATTCCAATCCTCATACAGTGTATGATTTTTTTTAGAGACAGTGGATGTCAGTGTTATCTGATTATTTCTGAAATACTTACACCGATCAAAAATATAAACGTAACAGTTACAGTTCATATAAGGAAATCAGTCAATTGAAATAAATTCATTAGGCCCTAATCTATGGATTTCACATGACTGGGAATACAGATATGCATCGGATGGTCACAGACATCTTTTTAAAAAAGTAGGGGCATGRATCAGAAAACCAGTCACTATCTGGTGTGACCACCATTTCCCTCATGCAGCGCGACACATCTCCTTTGCATAGAGTTGATCAGGCTGTTAATTGTGGCCTGTGGAATGTTGTTCCACTCCTCTTCAATGGCTGTGCGAAGTTGTAGGATATTGGCGGGAACTGGAACACGTTGATTCAGAGTATCCCAAACATGCTCAATAGGTGACATGTCTGGTGAGTATGCATGCCAGGAATTGTGTACAGATCCTTGCGACATGGGGCCGTGCATTATCATGCTGAAACATGAGATGATGGTAGCGGATGAATGGCACGACAATGGGCCTCAGGACCTCGTCACGGTATCTCTGTGCATTCAAATTGCCATTGATAAAATGCAAGTGTGTTCATTGTCCGTAGCTTATGCCTCCCCATACCATAACCCCACCGCCAACATGGGGTACACTGTTTACAATGTTGACATCAGCAAACTGCTCRCCCACACGAAGCCATATACGCTACGCTCTCTGCCATCTGCCCGGTACAGTTGAAACCGGGATTCATYTGTGAAGAGCACACTTCTCCAGCGTGCCAGTGGCCATCGAAGGTGAGCATTTKCMCACTGAAGTTGGTAACGACGCSGAACTGCAGTCAGGTCAAGACCATGGTGAGGACAACAAGCACACAGATGAACTTCCCTGAGATGGTTTCTGACAGTTTGTCCAGAAATTCTTTGGTTGTGCAAACCCACWKTTTCATCAGCTGTCCAGGTGRCTGGTCTCAGGCGATCCCGCAGGTGAAGAAGCCAGATRTGGAGGTCCTGGGCTGGCCTGGTTCCACGTGGTCTGYGGYTGTGAGGCCGGTTGAAGTAGAGGCAGCTTATGGTAGAGAAATTATCATTCAATTCTCTGGCAAAAGCTCTGGTGGACATTCCTGTTGCACACTCAAAACATGAGACATCTGTGGCATTGTGTTGTTTTGACCAAACTTCACATTTTAGTGGCCTTTTATTGTCCCCAACACAAAGTGCACCTGTGTAATGATCATGCTGTTTAATCAGCTTCTTGCTATGCCACACCTGTCATTTGGATGAATTATCTTGGCAAATGAGAAATGCTCACTAACAGTGATGTAAAAAAATGTGTGAGAACATTTGAGAGAAATAAACTTTGTGTGCATATGGAACATTTCTGGTATATTTCACRTATTTCAGTTCATGAAACATGGAACCAACGCTTTACATGTTGCGTTTATATATTTTTTCAGTGTAGTTACAGTATTCTTTTATCATTATTGGTAAAGTTGAACATTCACTATTACAAACCATGCAGCAGAAATAGATCTGGTGAAGCCGTGTTGTGTAATGATAATTTAGCTGGCTCAAATACTTAATGTAGTCGAAGAACCATATAGAGAAGGTTGGACAACAGCAATCTAGGTTCACATTCCTTTGCAAACCATTGTATTAATGAGTTAACTGTGTTAATGCAGTAAGCACGTCATCTATTCTGTGCAGTGTGCATCCTTGCATCAGCTACAACACATGTGATAAACCTCTCCCCACTAGACAATAGGTTGTTAGACAATAACCAATTTTGTAAATATTTCATACTATTAACTATGCATAATATCAATGTGAAATTACAATTTATATTATTGATTAAACATGTGGTCTGTTCTGTCATAGTCTATGGTTTGGAGTGACAAATGGCATATTACAATATTACAATGTTACATTATGTGCTCTTATTTGAAATGGCTTCTAAGCATAATTAATTGACCCTTATGAATATCATATTTTGATAATTATGTTTTAATTCATGATTAATGATGAATTAATACTATCAATATTAACAATCATYATCATCATCAAGGTATCATAAAGATAGTAAAATATAGTWAAATATATTTTACTCACCTCCACATATATAAACAGTGGCAAAACCAAAACTGCCAACATCAAGTCAGCCACAGCCAGACTGACTATGAAGTAGTTGGTTGTAGTTTTCAAAGCTTTTTCCYTGTACACGCTAAGGCACACAAGCARATTYCCACAAATKATGACCACAATTAGCAATATTCCGAGTATCAGAGCAGGGAAGTTATAGTCAGTGTTCCGGGTTTGTGCGGTGTTAATCTCAGCACCCAGAACTAGCACGGTGTTGTTTGAGACAGTGAGGTTGCCTGGCATTTCTGCGGACAGCCGCTCTCGCACGGAAAAGGATCCTCTCTCCCTCTCTTCCAATAGAAAAAGAAGAAGCCGCTCTGTGACGGCCGGTCCGAGCGGAAGCGGCAGTCGTGAAAGGGATTTTCATGTAGGCATCGTTTCAAACAGGTATGCAGGATGGGTTTATTTTGCCATGTTGAAGTTTTCATTCCCGAAAACTGTTGAGACGCCTTGTTGTCCTGAATCATGCGCGTCTGTCTTTTCAGTCCTGTGCGCGCTGGACAGAGCCACAGAGCGGCATTAGCCTATGCTTTCCAAMAAGAAGCTTTCGCGCGCTCTCTTTATGCGGGGTTCCAGTTGACAATAACAGGTAGATATCACCGAAATTAATCAAACTGCCAGTCCACCCTGAAGCGTTAGATTTAATCCCGTTGTGTATTATTTAAAATCGAGTCACTTTGGCACCGCACTATCGAAAGGCTATGCACTCTGCTGTGTCTCTCCGCAGCCTAGTTATTTTCAGTTAAACTGATGAGGCTTATCAAGTCCGTCATTCCAAATCCAGGTGCTTAAAGCCGCTTATACCTGTTCTGGCTGTTTTCATGCTCTGTCCTTGAACCCAAGTCCAAGACACAATTTAAGAGTTATGTGCATGCATTTGTTCGACTACTTGTCAGTCACAGTGAGTGTTTTTTTGCAGAGGCATCATACCCATCTGAACATCTATGTTTGGGCCACATGAGGTTGTGGCACCTTAATTGGTARTGGCTGGAGCGGAATAAATGTAATGGTATCAWATACATTCCATTCGCTCCATTCCAGCCATTACTAGCTCAATGTATGGTAGTTGCAGTATGGTAGCTCAATGTATGGCAGTTGCGTGGTAAGAAACCTATAGCAGAGGGCTTTCGACACACCCACTCCTTTCCACACGCCCACTACTTTACTTTCAACACAACCCCTTGCCCACACTCCCGTCGCCATATTGAGATGCAGCTACCCCTTCTCTATATGTGGTCATGAAGAGTTTACTTTTAATTAAAACACATTCACTTCGGCAGTCACTTTTTTAAAGAAAAAAAGGGCAATTTAAATCATACAATCAAAATGTTGACACACAAGTCCATACAACTATGATTGCAACTATGAGTCCATGCAACCATGATTGCGTTTGGAAAAGGTCAGAAATACAGTTTTGCAGCAAAGAAACATCTCAGCACTTCATAAAGGCACAGCTCTGATTCAAATCATATTCTGATTAATAAAGCCATGATTGGATTTTTTTAATGATCATAACCTATTGTCAATTATGATAATGTGTTTGAATGGTCATGATTTTAATTGATGAGTTAATTCAAATAGATTGCCAATACAGGTAATTACTGGGATAGTTTCATCTCAAATTCCATAAGATATATATACCATATTGGAGACTCAATGAAAGTTTAACATACTGTTTCAAATACAGTGGGGAGAACAAGTATTTGATACACTGCCGATTTTGCAGGTTTTCCTACTTACAAAGCATGTAGAGGTCTGTAATTTTTTATCATAGGTACACTKCAACTGTGAGAGACGGAATCTAAAACAAAAATCCAGAAAATCACATTGTATGATTTTTAAGTAATTAATTTTCATTTTATTGCATGACATAAGTATTTGATACTTATGCCTTCTTACTTCTCATTGTGTTGCGCAGTTTGAATAGGCAGACCTTCGTCATGATCGATGCAGCTTCTTCCCAGAAGCTTGAATCTGATGTGGGCATTTATATGCTCCCTGCTTTTGTTTTGCCGTTTAGCTGTACGATCATGTTCTTCAGGTCACTGTACCTCTCTTTCACCAAAGGCTCAGACTTTCTAAAAAGCAGGGAAGGCCAGCAATACAGGCAGCTTGATGAAAGACTCCCTGTTAACCAGCTATATTTTTGATACCAGGTGGTATTGATGAAAGTCTCCCTGTTAACCAGCTATACTTTTGATACAGTTGGTATTGATGAAAGTCTCCCTGTTAACCAGCTATACTTTTGATACCAGTGGTATTGATGAAAGGCTCCCTGTTAACCAGCTATACTTTTGATACCAGGTGGTATTGATGAAAGGCTCCCTGTTAACCAGCTATACTTTTGATACCAGGTGGTATTGATGAAAGGCTCCCTGTTAACCAGCTATACTTTTGATACCGAGTTGGTAATGATGAAAGGCTCCCTGTTAACCAAGCTATACTTTTGATACCAGTTGGTAATGAACATCCTCACCTTCTCATCCTTCTTCATGAAACTGATCTCAGGCAGTTGTCAGAGGTCGACCCTCGCTTTTAATTCGCACATTTTTAGCGTACCCTGGAGAATGAAAGGGATTCTTCAACAAAAAGTCAACAAAATTTGCGGTAGTGTTGGCGGCGAAAACTGCACACTCGAGCTAGCTACTGGTACTTGCTACTGAAGTTAGCAAGACAAATTTAAATAAATTGTACTAACTGGACACAAAAATGATGTTCTAAAACCAAGAAAACTATTTATAATCTACCTTCTTCGTCTCCTGTAATTTGAAGAAACTAATTTGAATTGAATAATATCCCAAAAATGCTCAAATATCACCTTTTCAATCTCTATTTAATAATGTCACCAACTCACCAAGCTTCTCAACACATAGAACCCCCCCATAATGATCTTCGGCACAACCCCAATACAACACACTAGGTTCATTCTCTGATCCTAATCCTATGATTGGATGGACAATACAAAATGACTGGGATAGTTTCATCTCATATTCCATAAGATATATATATCCCATATTGGAGACTCAATGAAAGTTTAACATTACTGCAGTAATTTATAAAGTTCAATTGTTTTGAAGAAATCTAAAAGTCTCTCCTTTGATTAGAATAATTCCACGACAACACCCTGGCCCATCTACTGTTGATAGCCCCAATTCAGACTTGTGCTCTGATATCTGCTTCACTGATTTCTGCTCTCATAAAAGCCTTGGTTTTCTGCACATTAACACTAGAAGCTTATTACCTAAAATGGATCAATTGAAAGTGTAGGTTCACAGCTCCAATCTAGATGTGTTGGTCATTACTGAGACGTGGTTAAGGAAGAATGTTTTGAACAGTGCTGTTAACCTTTCTGGTTATAACCTTGTTTGGCAAGACAGATCTTCCAAAGGTGGTGGACTGGCAGTCTTTACCAAGGAACACCTTCAGTGCTCGGTTGTCTCCACCAAGTCTGTCCCCAAACAATTTGATGTGCAGGTTTTAAGCATTAAACTTTCAAAAAGCTCTTTGTTGACTGTTGCTGGGTGTTATCGTCCACCATCAGCACAGGCCTGTACCCTAACTGCCCTAAGCTCTCTCCTGGCCCCTTACACTAAGTCTGAATTTGTCCTGCTTGATGACCTAAACTGGGACATGCTTAAACCACATGACCAAGTCCTAAAGCAATGGGACTCCCTAAATCTTTCTCAGATTATTACCAATCTCACAAGGTATGACTCCAAACACCCAGAAAATTMTACTCTTCTTGATGTTATTCTCACAAATAATCCTGACAGATATCAGTCTGGTGTTTTCTGTAATGACCTTAGTGATCACTGTTTTACAGCCTGTGTTCATAATGGCTGATCAATGAAACGACCTGTCCTGATTTGTCATAGACGCTTGYTAAAAAACTTTAATGAGCAAGCCTTTCTTCATGACCTGGCCTCTGTAAAATGGTATAGAATCAGCTTGATCCCCTCTGTTGAACACGCTTGGACCTTCTTTCTAATATTTTCAGTGATATTGTTAACAAACACGCTCCCATAAAGAAAATGGAATTAAAAACAGGTTCAGCCCCTGTGTCACAAGCGTAGAGAGGAGTAGGCAGGAGGCAGTYGCAGGTTCAGAAATACTGAATATATTAAAGCACCATAATAAAAGCGTGACGAAACCCAAAGTGCAAAATAATAAAGTACTCAGGAAGTACTAGGAGAGATTCCTCAGGAAACCAAGCAACATTTACAATGACCGACAAAGACAAATGACAGAGGGAGTAGATATACAGTGAAAGAGTGGGGATTGGAACCAGGTGTGTGTAATGATGACGAGACAAGTCCGGGGTTGATGAGTGAAGGGCGTTTGCCAGCAGCAGGTTCGGCAGCAGCTAGAAGGTCGGCAACACCAAACACCTGAGCTGAACAAGAGGCTTGATGAAAGCCAGTCAATATTTAAATCACCCAGAAAATATACCTCTCTGTTGAAATCACGTACATTATCAAGTATTTCACACATGTTATCCAGATACTGACTGTTAGCACTTGGTGGTCTATAGCAGCTTCCCGCAAGAATGGGCTTTAGGTGAGGCATATTAAACTGTAGCCATATTTCTTCAACAGTATTTAACTTGAGATCTTCTCTAATCTTTACAGGAATGTGGTTTTGAATATATACAGCAAAACCTCCACCACTGGCATTTCTGTCCTTTCTGTAAATGTTATAACMTTGTATTGCTACCACTGTATCATCAAAGGTATTGTCCAAGTGAGTTTGAGTTATTACTTTGATAAACCTTGTTTCTTAAGCTACAAATGTTAACGTGGGCGATTTTGAGCACTTTTCTAGGATGCTTGTTTGTTTTCATTGCTTTACTGGGAAGCTTAGCAGAAGTAGATATTCTCATGTTATTTATGTTAGTGCAGGGTGAGCTGCACACAGTGGACTTCCTTCTAGGGCACACCGCCTTAGTGCTAACAGCATACATCTGGTTCATAGGCACATGATTGCTGTATACAATAGCTGTAGGATCAGCAGATGCATTCAGGGCAGTTAGAGGGACATAAATTAGGTTACTTACATTGTGTCTACCAATGCTATTGGTATAATGTACATTTGCTAAAGCATTATGATGACTCAGTGACACAATGGTAGGGATTAACTGAGCTGGGCTTGGGTCATTGATAAGTCATTGTCTCAATACAGCCTTATAATGCTGTGAAAGGATCCAGGAACCCAAATGATTTGGGTGGATCACATCCTCCTTATAAAATGTGTTTCATTTCCAAATGGTATYGAAGTTTTATTTCAGCTCWTGAAACATGGAACCARCACTTTACATGTTGCGTTTATGTTTTTGTTCAGTGYAATAGAACACAAGAGGGTTTTCGTTAATGGAAGCCTCTCTCATTCAAATTCAGTTGAGTGTGGTGTACCGCAGGGCAGCCCGGCTAGGGACATTTTTGTTTTCTGTTTTTACAAATGACTTTCCACTGACCTTGAATAAAGGTTCTGTGTCTATGTACACTGACGACTCAAGAGTATACACTTCGGATGCAATAGTAAAATACATAACTGAGGCACTTAACATAGATCTCCAGTCAGTTTTAGAATGGGTAACTAGCAATAGTCCGGTGCTAAATATCTCAAAAACTAAAAGCATAATTTTTGGGACAAATCCCTCGCTCAACGCTAAACCTAATTATATCTATTAATTAACAATGTGGCTATTGAGCAAGTTGAGGAGATTAAACTGCTGCGTGTAACCCTAGATAGCAAGCTGTCATAGTCAAAACATATCGACTCAATGGTTGCTAAAATGGGAAGAGGTCTGTCCATGATAGGGCGTTGCTCTGCCTTCTTGACATCTCAGTCAACCAGACAGGTCCTACAGGCCCTAGTTTTGTCGCACCCGAACTACTGCCCAGCTGTGTGGTCATGTGCGGCAATCAAGGACCTAGGTAAATTGCAGTTGGTCCAGAACAAAGCAGCACGTATCGCACTTATATGTGCACAGAGGGAAAGTGTCAGTAACATGCATGTCAGTYTCTCCTGGCTCAAAGTTGAGGAGATATTGTCTGCATCACTATTGGTCTTTGTGCGAGGCATTGATGTGTTGAAGGTACCTCTGTTCAAGCAGTTGGCGCACAGTTCGGATACTCATTGGTACAACACAAGACATGCAACCAGAGGTCTCTTCACAGTGTCCAGGTCCAGAACAAATTCTGATCTCAAATTTGCTGTGTGAGTGACAAATGTAAYGTGCTGGCTGCAGTGCATTCGTGCAATTAAAACTATCTATGACACACTTCAATGATATTATACATAATCCATAAACTATGACCGAGAAATTGCTTATTAAAGCATTGCCTATTGTTCATGTTTGCTCTCATTTGGCGCTGGAGCTGGAGTTGAATTAGGCCTACATAATAATATCTGTAATAATATGGCAACTACTCCTTTCAACAACAGCAGCAATTATACACTGCTCAAAAAAATAAATGGAACACTTAAACAACACAATGTAACTCCAAGTCAATCACACTTCTGTGAAATCAAACTGTCCACTTAGGAAGCAACACTGATTGACAATAAATGTCACATGCTGTTGTGCAAATGGAATACACAAAAGGTGTAAATTATAGGCAATTAGCAAGACACCCCCAATAAAGGAGTGATTCTGCAGGTGGTGACCACAGACCACTTCTCAGTTCCTATGCTTCCTGGCTGATGTTTTGGTCACTTTTGAATACTGGCGGTGCCCCACTCAAGTGGTAGCATGAGACGGAGTCCTGTCTCTTATACACATCTAGATGTGTATAAGAGACAGGCTCATCCAGGATGGCACATCAATGCGAGCTGTGGCAAGAAGGTTTGCTGTGTCTGTCAGCGTAGTGTCCAGAGCATGGAGGCGCTACCAGGAGACAGGCCAGTACATCAGGAGACGTGGAGGAGGCCGTAGGAGGGCAACAACCCAGCAGCAGGACCGCTACCTCCGCCTATGAGCAGGAGGAGCACTGCCAGAGCCCTGCAAAATGACCTCCAGCAGGCCACAAATGTGCATGTGTCTGCTCAAACGGTCAGAAACAGACTCCATGAGGGTGGTATGAGGGCCCGACGTCCACAGGTGGGGGTTGTGCTTACAGCCCAACACCGTGCAGGACGTTTGGCATTTGCCAGAGAACACCAAGATTGGCAAATTCGCCACTGGCGCCCTGTGCTCTTCACAGATGAAAGCAGGTTCACACTGAGCACATGAGCACATGTGACAGACGTGACAGAGTCTAATTTTCACCTTTTGTCTATTCCATTTGCACAACAGCATGTGAAATGTATTGTCAATCAGTGTTGCTTCCTAAGTGGACAGTTTGATTTCACAGAAGTGTGATTAACCTGGAGTTACATTGTGTTGTTTAAGTGTTCCCTTTATTTTTTTGAGCAATGTAAATTCAAAGGGTACATCATGAGGTTGGAGTAAGATCTTTAAGATACAAAGACCTGACTGGAATCATTTACCTATAGAAATCAGGGCATTAAAATCACACAGTGAATTTAAGAAAGCACTTTTTCAAATGTTAAGAACAAACTGTTTGTGTTTTTAGAAACATCACCATGTGAAGATATTTGTAAATACTATATGTAARTATGTATATATTATAGGTACTTCGATTATTAGTCGTTTTAGTAGTTGTAGTAGTAGTTTTTTTTATTGTACAAAACTTTTCATGCTGTATGTTTTTTGTTTGTATTGTTATTATTATTTCATTGTTGTTATTATTATTATTATTATGCAGTAGTTGCCATAATAGGATTGTTATTAAGTATTGTTGGTTTGTGTCGTTTGTCTTATTTGGACACTCTTGAAAACGAGATTGTGCATCTCCAGAGATTTCATCCTGCAAAATGTCAAATATAGAAATCTGTCTGGATAATAGCCGACCAATGTGCATGATGATCCAGTCCCTGCTACATGCTTTCACTTGGTTAGTTAGTATAACCACAGAGACCGTCTGGTCCATGAGCCCAATGGCCTGCTGGTCATATTGACCAAGAGCATGACACGCTGGCATCTTAGACATTACAGTGGGGTACCACTTACCTATTACAATTCAGGTGCCAAGCTCCTGGATTATGAGGGATTGAAGTGACAAAAATGATCAAATAAATAATATGAATATGGGATTAGATGTATTATAGCAACTGACTGATGTTGCTGACATGATTCAATACAGTTCCATAATCACACCCTGCTCTCCTGGTGAATTAGCATGAACAGAATACTGTCAAGGAATTCAAAGTTTTACGGAACCTAAAACATAGATCTGAAAGGGATCATGCAACCATCACATTAATGTGAATACCTTATGACCTCAAATGATCTTTTTCAAGAACCTTGATTAATTATATTGACTAGACCATAGCCTAATATGCAACATTATTGATTAAAATCAATAGCAAGTGCACTATGATATTCATGATCTATAGTCTACTGATCAAATAGATTTCAATTTCCRCAAGAGAGTTGTTTTGACATTAGGAATGACATCAATACTAGTTTCAATCTCATAAAATTTCTCACGATCGTCGTGGTAATCATACTCGGACCAAGGCGCAGCGTACGTAGAGTTCCACATGTTTATTAATTGAAACTCACAAAAACAATAAAGAGCAACGAAACGTGACGTTCTGTAGAGCTCACAGGCATCAACACGAAAACAAGATCCCGCAAAAACCAGTGGCGAAATGGCTGCATAAATATGATCCCCAATCAGAGACAATGAAAAACAGCTGCCTCTGATTGGGAACCATACCAGGCCAACATAGAAATAAATGCACTAGATCACCCACCCTAGTCACACCCCAACCTAACCAAAATAGAGAATAAAAAGTCTCTCTATGGTCAGGGCGTGACAAAATTCCCTTTAAATGGTATCAATTTCATTATCCCTCACCCAGAGGAAATATTTGACATTGTTTTGCTCTCTTAAATCAAAACCAATTTTCTCCATGCTCAGAACTGGTGTGAAAATAATAGTATGATATTTGCCATAAATGGTGTGAGTGCTATTAACCTTCCTTTTTTCTTTGGTTTCACACCCAAAACACACTCCTTTAACAATGAATGCTCAGTCATGCGCCTTGTTTTATTATTTTCACTTTGCTGTCATCCAATAATCCTCAATTTCAAGCTTAATCTAGATGGGCGAATGTCTTTAAAAGTATAAAAACATATGGGTGCATCGGATACGGGCCCATATGACTGAATGAGCATCAGGTGCACTTTGGATGCACCTGATGCTCGTTCACATGTGAGACATGATGATTTGATRATTATGTTGTTAGACTCCTCAGGGGTTATACCCTCTGCCCTCGTAGCCTGTGGAAACTTGTAGGTGTACCTTACTAATGACCTCAATAATGCTGAATGTTTTTAACATTATCCAATCAGCATTCTGTGGTGCCCATTGGGGTGTATCTTACAATGTGCAATAACCTAACATACAGGACAGTAACAGAGTCTATATTACATGTTCCCTTAGAGTTCAGTTCATACACTGTATCATATTATGATATCATAATATGATATTCACACAGACATTATGGATAGATTCTTTGAAAATCAACAATATTGTAGTTCATTTATTTTTATGAAATTATATACTATATTCTTTAATATTCCGGGTAAAAAAAGGTTCTGAATCAGATTGAAAGCAGTTATTACTTCAGTCATATAGTAATCTTTCATTTATTAACAGATGATCTTGATGGATACTGTTTGACCACCTCACAGTTCTACAGTGTAACACCTGAGCTTACTCTTTGGTCTTTAAAAATGACAGAGGTCAACCTTGCTCTGCAGATCAGTGCTTTTAGCCTCAAATTTGATATTGATCCCAATATTGATCTTCGTGGGATTTAGGAGTTATATTTTGCCCATGTCAGTTTCCATTTTCCTTCTGCCAAAAATACTTTGAAAGTGTCCATATACTGAGCCAAATTTCTGTATCAAGTGGTTTGTGTTTTTGGAATTTGTATTCCACATGGCTAGTAAAAATGCACCAGTGTCAGTTTCTACTTCATACTGTTTAGGTTTTTATCTAGCACTGCACTCATTACGTTTATATCTGCCACTGCACTCATACACAAGCAACGTACAGTTGGCACTGAGATTAAAATGTCTCCTCTTACTTGCATTATGTAAATTCCTAAGGGCAGGCAGAGTCCCTCCTCATCACCCACTGTTGCCCCACACCACTGACAGATTGGTGCCTTTCAAGCTGTTGAGGAATAGAAAGTGTCTAATGGCCTATCAACTGCACTTCCTGGTCTGACCTTGTTTTCATCAATGCTCATTAAGAAATGCTTGCGGCCTTGACCGAAGGAAAACTAAAGTTGTCTTGGGGATGTGGTTTGATGTGGGTATTTCTTGGGTGTGTCGTTGCCATTCAATCACAACAAACAAGTGCAGTAGGGAGTACAGCAAGGTAAGCTAAGCTTTGCTATGGAGAGAATGAAGTTTTAAAATTGAGAACTTCTCCCTCCTGACTGACTCGCCATCTCAAGATGGTCAGCTAATTCAGTCYTGTGTAGGCTAAAGGCTGTGCWGACCTTGTGTTTAGCCAAGCTGACAGCAGTTAGTTAGCATTACTTGGGGATAGCAGCTGGCTAGCCTATCTAGCTGTCTGATAGACTRTATATACAAAAGTATGTGGACACCCCTTCAAATTTGTGAATTCGGCTATTTCAGCCACACTYGTTACTGACAGGTGTATACAATCGAGCACACAGCCATGCAATCTCCATASAAAAACATTGGCAGTAGAATGGCCTTACAGAAGAGCTCACTTTCAACATGGCACCGTCATAGGATGCCACMTTTCCAACAAGTCAGTGAGTCAAATTTCTGCCCTGCTWGAGCTGCCMCGGTCAACTGTAAGTGCTGTTATTGTGAAGTGGWAACGTCTAGGAGCAACAAAGGCTCAGCCGTGAAGTGATAGGCCACACAAGCCCACAAGCTRAAGCGCGTAGCACMWAAAAAWMWTCTGTCCTCGGYWGCAAAACTCACTACTGAGTTCCAAACTGTTCGTCGGGAGCTTCATGAAATGACGKAAGAATCTGGTTTTGGTGGATGCCAGGARAATGCTACCTKCCCCAATGCATAGTGCCAACTGTAAAGTTTGGTGGAGGAGGAATAATGGTCTGGGGCGGTTTTTCATGGTACGGGCTAGGCCCCTTAGTTCCAGTGGAATCAAGTGAAATCTTAACGCTACAGCATACAATGACATGCTAGACAATTCTGTGCTTCCAACTTTGTGGCAACAGTTTTGGGAAGGCCCTTTCCTGTTTCAGCATAACAATGCCCCCGTGCACAAAGCAAGGTGTCCACATACTTTTGGTCATGTAGTGTATTTCTCTGACAAATCAGTTATGGCAAGATAGCATGAGCCAGTGTCTGAAATGTGCTTTTGTATAACACTTGTTCCACAATGCGTTGCTGCAAAAGTAGCTTGCAACTTAGTTTCAATGTTTCATCACATCATGGATATACAGTGTACACGTTACTGTGGAAATGATATCAACTATTGCAAGTTGAATGCCCGCAGATCTTCAATCAATCAATCAAATGTATTTATAAAGCCCTTCTTACATCAGCTGATGTCACAAAGTGCTGTACAGAAACCCAGCCTAAAACCCCAAACAGCAAGCAATGCAGGTGTAGAAGCACGGTGACTAGGAAAAACTCCCTAGAAAGGCCAGAACCTAGGAAGAAACTTAGAGAGGAACCAGGTTATGAGGGGTGGCCAGTCCTCTTCTGGCTGTGCCGGGTGGAGATTATAACAGAACATGGCCA